>NC_047665.1:13258305-13454254 GCF_011762505.2 Arvicanthis niloticus
TGGGTTTAAATCCTGCTGGCAAAATAGCAACGGCCTAGAATAGGCAGATGCAGTACTTTAGTGACTTCATTTGTTTTAGATTGTTTTACATTTCAAAATGGGTGTGATTTCAGTTTTGTTATTATGTTTTTCCTCTGGAAAAGAGGTCAATATAAAGGTTTTCTGGTTACTGGCCCAAGGACATGCTGATTTGGGAAAAAGTTTCTGTCTTTGTGTTTTCAGAAAGATGAGATTTATATGAATTAGACATGACAGAAGTAGGCCTCCAGAAGACAAGATTCCAGAGAATCAAACAAAAATTATCTTGATGATACTAAAATTTGTTTTGAGATTTGTATATTACAGAATATACAGCCTTGGTGAATGAATCTCCAAGTCAGGAAAGCTGAACTGACCTGCTTGAACTCCTGATGTCCTGGACTTCCAGCTGGATCCAACTTATACACAGACATTAGAGGCTTATTGATCATTAGTGTGACCTTCTTAAGGCCACCTAAGTCCCCTATATACCCTCCCCCTGCCCCTCTTCAACTATCTCAACACCCAAATTCAGCTTGAAGAAGTTAATGAAGAGTCAGCATCCCAATTCCCTGGGCTTGGGGGCTTGGGGTGGTTATTATTAGGTTGTCTTTCTAGAGATTTTAGTAATGGATTTTTTTTTTTATTGGAACAAGGCTGAATAGCTAGAATTGGTTATATAGGCATAATCTATTGGTAGAAATCTGTATAATTGTTACTAAGCTGAACTCATAATTTCTTAAATGGTGCAAAATTTATTTTGATAGAAATTCAAGGATTTCATTGGGATAATTTCCTCTATTGGTTCATAATTTTGTGGGTACAAGGCTTAGACACAGTCCTTCTTTAACCTTTTTTACTGATCTGAGATGAGTAGCCTGTGAGTTAAGGGCCTATAGCAAATTCATGTCTCTGAGTTTATTGTTAGGGTGTTTTCTAGATTTTAATTAGAAATAGCTGAGATTAACTAACAGACAACAGTCCAGGTTGCTTTACATAGATAGTTGGTTTTCAAAACCTTCAGAAATCTATAGAATTGATGTTATAGAAATATCTTTATTTAAGACCATTTGACTAGAGACCTGTCTGCTCCTGACAGCTTCCCTGTCTTAGATTCTAAGAAGAAATTGAGCATCTTTGGAGTTACTCCAGTTGTGGTGAGACAGCCACTAGGCAAGAATTGCCTCTTTTCATCTCCAGACAAAACACTGTCCAGAAAAAGGACACAATTGCAGAATAGTCGACTGATTATAGCTGCATAGACAGAGTGATCAGCCCTTAAATATTCTGCGTTAAAGGTCTGTCAGATGATCCTGAAGATTGGATGATCCAACCGTTGAAAATATAAGGGACTGTCCAGGTGTTCAGCGGTTTCTATAAATTGGCTAAGTTTTGAAAGCTATGCATTGTGCTTCCTGTATTTTTAGTTAATTCACTTGTTCTTGGATTTCTGACAGGGTTGAAGACTTATAGTCTCATAGCCAACCCAGGCTATTTTCTTTTTTAAGATAATAGATTTGAGAGGGTGATTTCAGATGGCATTCATTCTAAAGCCAGGACATAAGCTAGATACAGAACTGTAGTCTTTTTTGTTAAGATAGTTGACAATGGTCTTTTATTGACAATGATGGACTGAGTGTTAGGTCTATCTTGTAATTTACTACTGCAAATTGGTAATAGTTGTGCTGCATTTATATTTTGAAAAAAGTATTTTTTTTTATTCTAACAGGAAGGGTGATATGTAGCAGGATATTTTCCTGTGAAAGAAAATTTTATGGGTCCCACGAAAAACTAATAAAATAGCAGGGCCCTGTGATTCCTTTTCCCTAACCTAAATAGTTAAAAATGGTTAAACCTGTTAAATAGTTAAACCTGTCAGCAGGTTTGGGCCCAGTTAATTAGTTACAGAAAATATAGAGTTATAAGACAAAGGACAAAGACATGTTAAGCCTTCCAAGGACCTGGCTGGACCATGAAAGATAAAAAGTATACAAGGACATCCTTAGAAGAACAGAGATATGTCCAAATGAGTAATGGGCCATCTGGTGTTCCTCCAAACCCTCCCCTCCCCCCTTTGAGGTCTTCTCAAGGTCCCAGAAACTACAATTTAACTACATACTAAGCTTCTGCCTGCAAGAACTGCCCTCTGCCCCATTGACTGGTACAGTCTGCTGATGTAAAACCTGCATACCCACATAAAAATCTCCCATTTCCTCCACCCCTTGCATATAAAAAGTCCTAATCCTGTGAGCCTCGGGGTCAGTCCATCTCCTACGTGAGATATAGAGATATGGGCTGGCCCAGAGCTCTGATATTACACTGCCTCATGTGTTTGCAGCAAGCTGATCTCTGGTGAGTTTGTGGGTGGGCACCGTCCTGAGACTTGAGTGAGAATCCCGCTTTGAGTTTTTTCACCTGCTGCATTGTATTTCCAGTAGAGCTCAGTGATTGGGCAGTAGAAGAGGTAGGCAGAGTGAGGAGAGAGGAGAAAGGAAAAGGAGGAGAAATGAAGAGGAAATTGAGAAGAAGGAGAGGCTACCAACATGGAGGAAGACGTGGGGGTCTCTAGCAGGCTCCAGTAACAATTCATATTAAAGGTTGGATATTGGGTAACAATTATAATTGTGTGAGCAGTTTGTGCATTGTGCATTTTCTTTCCAAATATATAAATCCACTGAATAATCTTTGAGCTTTAAGAGTCCTCTTTCTACCTGATGCCATGAGGTTAGTGGGCGTTGTCTGCTCTGAGCTGAGAATTGTGAGGGTGGCAGAGTTGAAGCAGGGGCCATGCTTAGAGCTGTAGAGTCCACAAAGCTGGCCACCGAAGGCATCGGCCACAACAGCTTTTCCTGGGTCCCAGGCCTGTGTGGCTAGCTGGTGCCTTGTGGGAGCAGGGACACAGAGCACCAAGGTGGCAGCAGCTCAGAAAGTAGCCAATTTGCATGCCGTTTTGTTACAATTCACCTGCTACAAGAGCCTGATTTTAGGCTGGCAGTGTTTCAGTTTGAAAACACTCCAGGCAAACAAAAAATATCTGAACTGGTCTTTTTATGATTGTAAATACTGAAATCTAACTCCTTTTACTATATGTTTCATCATCTAAGACATAGAGTAGAAAAAGCTCATTTTAGTTAATCTAATTTACTGAATTCTAGTCCTCCAGAGGTGTACCCTGCATGACCCCCTATCTATAAACTAGTTTTGAAGAAGAGTAAGCTATCGTAAAGGGAAGCCTTGAATCTGTCACCTATTCTCCTGTCCAGTCAGAGTTTGTCAGTTGTCTCTGTTTACCTGGCACCATTGATAGAGCTTGCATTTCCTCAAGGGTAGAAGCCCAAGAAGGTTCCTGGAGTAATGGCCTATCTAGGTGTGTGTTTATATGTTCTTAGTGATCTCCAGGGCATAAGGAAGACTTCCAAATCATGGCCAGATAAATTTAATTTTAGGATTTTCCTAAAGAGACTCAGACATAATTTGTGTCATGAAAAGACATGAACTGAATTGTCATGCAGAAAGTCCCCAGAAATGGCACACACAGAGACCAAACCCCAAAGTGAGAGACAGAGCGACAGCATTTGCAGCTTTCTGCTCAGCCTTGCTGGAACTGTTCCAATCGATTATGCTAGCTCCATGGCACCCACCATTTCCAGTGGACATGCTTGTGCTGTGTTTCTTTTTAAAAACTGTTCAGTTCATTAGTCGATTAGTTCATTTGTCTTTAGAGTTTAATATTTGCAACTCTTTGTGCATTATAGAAGTTAACACCCACAGTGATGATCTTACCCCATGCTCTAGGAGGTCTCAATCCCCTAATGATAGCATCTTTTTGTGCAGAAGCATTTTCATTTCCTATCATCTCATTTTCAACACATGGGACCCTCTCCTGGGCTATAGGTGCTCCAGTCAGTTCTGCCTATCCTGTGTATACAGCATTATCCTTCTTCCCTCTCCAAGAGCTTCAGCATTCAGGGTTTAAATTCTGGTCTTCTCTCTAGGTTGAACTGATACTTGTACAGGGAGAGAGGGGCAGATATGTCTCAATTCTTCTTTAGTTTTGAGGCTTCACTTGATTGTACCATCCGGCCCCAGGCTTGTGTACATTTGTCTGGGCCTTGGCCCTGGCAAACAAATCTTGCCCCTACCACCTTCTACACATGTGAACTCACCCTGGCTCAGAAGCAAAGCCTGAGTTGATCAGATAGGTCCCATTGAGCAGGCCCCACCCCTTTCCCACAAGCCCCAGGCACAAAGACCAGCCCTAGTGGCTCAAGTAAGGGCCTGTGTAGTGTGGCATGTACCTGTGGTCCCTACTAGTCAGGAGGATAAAGCAGGAGGATTTCGGAGCCTGGGATTTCAAGATCAGCTTGGGCATTGTGTCTTTAGACAAACATCAGATTTAGCTGTGTGTGTGTGTGTGTGTGTGTGTGTGTGTGTGTGTGTGTGTGTAGCTCAGAAACAGAGTAACAAGGACTTCCATTTTATCACAAGCACCAAAGAAAAGGTGACAATCCAGCCCTCTGAGGATTCACAGCCCCTCTTCCTCAGGCTCTCACCTCAGGACAGCTCCTCATCCCTGCCCCAGCACTGCATCTGCACACTTCACAAATGTGTTTGTGGGGGGAGGGCTCTGAGCTGAGGATTTCTTTCTCTGTGTTCCTTGAACTTTCTTGCCTCTGAGAACACTATGAAACATGAGCACAGAGCCCACCTCTTGCTCTTTGTTGTCTATGCTGAGACAACCCTGCTCCAGGTTGAGGTGACATGTCATGCTATCCAGGACCTCCTCCAGATGCTGAGCAGCTCTATTCTCCAAATTGTCTCCCTTGCTCTTGCCTTCAAAGGCATAGAATTTACCCACACGTTCTTCCTTGTCTCTCCCTATGTGTGCATGTACATGCAAGCAGGTGTGCACACATGTGCTGATAGGCTCCAGAGACTGACCAGGGCTTCTTGCATGCTCAGCATGTGTGAGCTCTGTCGTCAAGCAGTAAACTCACGTTCTGTGTTCCTACCCACTAGACTTCAGCCCATGGGCAGAACAGCATCTTTGTCACTGTAGAATAACTAGGACCTCGTGCTGTGCCTGACACATACCATCAGTGTCGGTCTGATGAGCAAATTGGCACCTATTTTTGCATTGTAGTAATTCTCTAGAAAGACTGACATGCTGCACCGCCCAGCTGTCACCATTCCTCATGAGGATGTTGGATGCTGCAGGATGGATAACTATGAGAAAAATGTTGCCAACTGTGAGCAGAAAGAGGGGACACCATGCCTCAAAAAATGACTGCAGGAGACCCAAAGAAGACCTGGACACTCCCCGTCTACACTTTACTATCTGTAGTCTAAGTCAAGTGGCCTTTTCACCCTGGGCCAGTAGGTGAAAGGTTTATTTATATAGGCAGATACAGTTTAAGCCTCATTTTCGAGGAACCCAGAGCCATGGCACCGCATTTCTACTGATATGACTTTTCATTTAGTTCACAAACATATAGAGGACAAGAGGAAGCTTGAAGAAGCTTCCAGACAGAACAAACAAGAACAGTGTCCTGCAACAATGTAAAGGAATCAGGAGAAAAAGAGGAGACTTAGTAGCACCTGGACACCTTTATCCTCTGCAAGCATGGAGCCATCCATAGGAAGTAGCTTGCATGGCCAATTTTCATCAGGGCTGTGACGTTGGGTAGGGCATCACTCCTTGGCATCAGTGTTTCTTGCATGGAAAGAACAAGGCCATAATGGACAAAGGGGGCTTGTGGGGCCATGCCCCATATCCCTGCAATATCTGTTCGAATAAAAGAGACCAGGTGTGAAGGCGTTGGGGGTGAGAGGTGAGGCCCTTTATATTCTTTTGTATATATATATTTTCTTCTTGACATGTCTTGGTTACATTGTATTTCTAGTTTCACATGTAGGAACAGTCCCTTGGAGATATGAAGTCTAGTACAAGCCTTGCCCATGCCTCAAACACCTGTGAGCTTGATGCTCCAGATGTGGCAACACCAGCCTTGGTGCTACAACATTTACTCCAACTGAAGCAACAGAACTGATGACAGAAAAGGTGGCCATGGGATGCTCTGGGGTTGACATCTGAATTCCAAAACCCAGTCTGAGTCCACAAAGTGTGGCTCACAGTGTCTGGGCAGACTCCTGCATCAGTGAGCCTTTTACATGTCCCTTCCCTATTCAGCTTCAGTATCACAGTGCAAGCTGAGCACTGAGTGAGCCCACAGGTGTTCTGTCCATCATTTAAATACTTCAAGCAGGCCCTCCATCACCTTAAACTGATCGTGCTCAGGAAGGCTGTGGGCAGACACAGAATGTAGGTTGCAGGTAGCTTCACTGATCTAGCTGAGGAATGGTTTGCACATTATTGAGATATATAAGTTCCCTGAGTAAGATCCTTATGCTTTCCTTGGAGGAGGACACTGCCTCCTGAATGATGCCCATGCTTTCTCTTCCTGAGATAACACATCTCCCTTTATGTCTCCTGTGTTTATTTTGTCTTTGTACTCACCAACAGGAGAGCTCTTGGTGTTCAACTATCATACCTTCTAAATTACCTGAGTAGCCAGAAACAGCAGGTATCAGCAATTCTGTTCTGAGCATTTGATGTTGGGGCTAAACTGGCCATGTATTCTTCAGAATATAGAAAAGCTTTCAGGGTGAATGAGAGGGACAAACCACCAAAGTGAGGAAAGGAAAACATTCTAGAGAGTAGATAAATGGTCAGGACTTACTAAGATCAGCTTTCTCTGCAGAAGAGAGCAAGTTCAGTTTGGCTGGTTTCCAGAGACTAAAGAGAGACAGGCATAAACCCTGTCTGTGGCCTTCCTTTGTGACTTCTGGGCATTATCTGCAGGGGCTTCTCAGGGGTCATTATTTGAAGTGATTAATGTTGCCTGGGTAGCTCTGCTGCTGTTCTAGGTACCAGGCTCTGGAAACAAATGGCAAGAAACCACTCCTACCAACATGCCTAGGCCTCAGCCCTCTACTGCCATCCTTCATTTAACTGTCATCTGTCCACTGGGACAAGGGAAGAACATTGAGAAAATGAGCTCCTCCATGCATCACATGAACCAACTGAACCAATAGAACTGATGACAAAGACGGCCTGTGGGGATCTCTGGAGTTGAATTCTGAACACCAAATCTAGTCAGAGGCCACACAGAGAATCACAGCCAAAAGGGCTGACTCATAGGCTCCACGGTGCCATCATGGAAAGCATGTATTTCCTCGAGACGCTAACTGTTTATCCCCTCCCCTTAGGTAGGTGTTCCAGAGCATGTTCCTGTCTGAGGTTAGGCTTCAGTGGGCTATCCTAGGATACATGTGGAGGCTGATAGGTAGGAGCTCAAATGACATCTCCACTCCCACTGTCAGGGTGAGGAACACATGGATAGGGCATAAGAGAGTATGCTGGGGTTTGGGCCTGTTGGTGTCCTCTCTTCCCTCAGGTAGGAGTTCAAAGCCACCAGCCCAGTCTCCCAGGCAGTGCAGACATGATTGTCATACAAAGCTATGCAAGCAGCTCTATGCATGACAGAGACTAAAACCCTTCCCAGAGACCACCATCCTATGCTCTCATCCATCTGGCCTTCTCCATGCAGGGCAATAGCTGCTCTCTTCTCCCTCTTTGTGCCCTGGTTTCACTAAAGTGAACAGGGCCACAAGCCTGCCTCTGCAGTTATCTGCTTAGTCCCTTGAGCTAGCTGCTCAGTGTCTCCACCTCTATTTCCACCACAGGACTCACCTGACAGTTGCGGTTGGACCACATGATGCAATGCAGTGGCTGACCCACAAGAGCACAGCTTTCCTTCCAGACTGAAGGACGAGCATATGGCCATTCATTTTAATATTGCCTGGACCTCCACAGGGCTGCCTAGCTCAATTGGTCCCACAGTTCTCTCAAGCCATACATCTGCAGTCACTCAGTCACCTTAGCTCTTCAGTAAGTCAGGCCATTACACTGTCCCCTGGGGATTGTGGGAGGTGGGTCTCTGCCACTTCCTGGGTAGGGAAGCATTAAGTAAAACCAGGCTTCAGTAACTCATCTCCTACCACTGGCTTGTACTTAGTAGACTCCGTGCCATCTTCAGCAATTAGAGTCCCATAGGGTAGAACCGAATTGAGCACCAGAGGAGGCTTGGCAACTCAAGGAGCCACTCTCTGCCTGAGGGTGTGCAGTTGGTACTGCAGGCATCTTACCCAGCAGGGCTCCACACAGCACCACTGGGTGAGAGTTCCAGCCCCATTGCAATCCATTTCCTTGTGGGTCTGATCCCATAGGTGGCATTGGGCACAAAGTAGAAAAATGACCACAGGCTGTGTGAGGGCTTCTGTGTTCAAGGCCTGATAAGGCCAACTTGTCTTTCTAAAGTGGAACAGCACCATCTCAGTGATCCAATCAATCCCCTGGGTTGCTAGTAAAAATCAGACCTCATGCAATCACATCAGGGGAGAAGATGACAATACCACCAGGCACCAGTGCCTGGACCAAGGAACCTGAGAAGACAAAGGCACATTATATAGGAGATCTGCCCAAGGCTAGGTCAGACAGGAAGAGGGATGTTCTCCTCCTGAGTTGGGGCTTCCCTTCTCTCTGCCCACACTTCTCTCTGCCCACACTTCTCTCTGCCCACACCTCTCCCTGCCCATGCCAGAAGCTGTTTCCCAAGGCTGCCTCTTTTGTGTACCTTTGTCCCAAGCACTCCTCATGGCTGCCATAGCCTGCCCCCTCCAACTTCATGCTTCAGGGGACTTGCTCCTGCTTATCTCTGGCCTCTGAACCACCCAATGCATTCATCCCTTCCCTCACCTCAGTACCTAGATTTTCCTCAGGACAGACTCTCCTTCCTACAAACCCACACTTCATTGCCTATCCATCCTTTCCCTTCTTCCCTCCCCAATACCTCTCCCCATCCCTTCCTCTGCATCTCCACTTCTTACTCCCTCCCCTGTTTGGACTTACATGATTTCTGTATTTTTCTCCCATGCTGGTCAGTGAGAAGACTGTTAAGGCTGCAGGGACCAAGCTGGTGAAAATCTGAAGCTTGTAAGGCCCTCATCTCTGTTTTCAGAGGTGACTGACAGAGACTTTGTAGGTGCCCAGAGTCCCAGAGGTGCTTCAGGAGCTAGGAGTGGGGTGATGGTGAACCGTCTCTCTGGCTCCAGCATATAGTCCTGGGTCCAAGGTGAGCAGAAGGAGGCAGGAACTGCTAGCTCAGGCCCAGCAGCTGGGGGAGTGACCGGATGGGTGGGGTGCCCTGCTGGGGTCTAATGGTATGGAGGGAAACACACTCCTGCAGTTCTGGCCTAGATCCTTCCTGTGGCTCTTATTCCATACCAAGCCTAGAACAAACCCATCTTTCAAGAACCATAGAACTGGGTCTGTTATTCAACCCCTAAAAAAGATATGTGGAAAGGATGCTTTAAGTCTTTGACATAGACAGGACTTAGCACAGAGTTACTCTGCTGTACCACAGCTGTCCACCTGACTCCTGCTTTGTGAACCTTTTGCTTTTCCTGTTTCAAATCCTCCTCCCTCCTCTTCCACCTCTAGTCATACCCTGTTCTGTCCACCTCTGGCTCAGCTTTCCCAGATTCTTCATAAGGGGAAAGTTTCACGGAGGAAGCTCCTTCTAAGGTGAAAGTCATCACAAGTTTCATGTCCTATGATAAGTGCAAATTGCAAAGGTTATTTAAAAGGCAAACATAAAATAAAAATGAAGAAGTAACAAGATCGTCTCAGTTACTGGGTCTTCTGCACCTCCATTGTCCTCACCTCTCACTGTAGCCTCTTACTTTGGGGATGTAGTTGTTCTCTCTGGGTCTGGGGCACAACAGTATAATGTTCTAAGCACATGGATCTACCTCCTTAAACCCTTCCAGCCCCTGTGTCAGCTGGACTCAGGGCCTGTGGACACAACCTGTGGCTGGTGCCTGGTGATGTTTTTTCCAGGATGACTCTAGAGAAGGCAGACAGACCTGTGCTTTTCAAGGGACATCAAGTGGGGTGTAAAAGGATGTCATACCAGTGTTACTCTCCTCCAGACTGTTGGCTATGATATTGGTACCCACAGCATCACTCTGCAGGCCTGGATTGCACAGTTGTCTTCTCCAGGCAGCACTGTATGCCAAGAAGCTTCTGCAGCTCTTTTTCATTCTCTTCCTTCAGTTGGCTTCTTCCAGATGATAGGAGAATAAGAAAAGCAGGTTCATTTCTTCTCTTTCCCCGGAAATGGGATGCCGAAGGCCTGCATGGGTCACTTCAAAACAGGGCCTCAGGCCTCACAGCCTGCTGAAAGGTGTCTGAATAGGTCAGACAATGTTGCAATATATTTTATGTTGCTTCACCTCACCTAACTTCTTGCTGTTCCTTGCAGATGTTATGATTTCCTTGAAGAAATCATAACATGGCACACTAGGTTTCCACAATGCTAGTGACTGGGATTCTGGGGGCTGTTTCTATGGAGGTTACTAGAGAATCTTCTGGATAATCGGATAGCCATGAATGCCCCTTGAGCTGGCCTATAGTCATCTTGTCCTTGGGTCCACACAGAGCAAGTACATTATGAGATATTGCATGATTTTAGATGGTTTTGGTGGAGCCTGATAGTGTATGGCTGTGATCAGCCAGTGCAGGCCTGAAGGGTTTGATGCTTTGTGTTGTAAGCAGCCAATGACCATGTTGTAAATTACTGTGCCGAGGAAGCACATGCTGATGGGTAGTCCCTGGTAGCCTCGGCCCTCCAGTTAGTAGCTCTTAGGCTAAAAAAGGGGGGTTCAGGGGCCTCCCCCAGCTTTTGCTGAATCCAAAGCCACTGTTCTCCTTTGTCACATCTACTAGGACATTCCCCAGCTTTTTTTCTGGGTGGCAATGAGCGATGTCACCATCCAGTGGAGAATGAGGTGTGCCCACTCCTTGTTGATACAGCCAAGTGGCTCTGTGACACTCTCCAGATCTCCCCTGCTGCAAATTCCATGATCAAATATGGCATTGCCTGTGTGACAATTAAGTGGAAGAGTGTAATGATACTTGGATGTTATTCAGAGTCCATGAGGCTCACCTCAGTTGTGATGTTAGAGGCCTGGTTGTCGTACTAGTGAAGCATGAGATCTTCACACTTACTTCAGTGTCTGTGTGGATGTGGCAGACATGCTTCATCTCTGCAGATGTGCCACAGGCAAAGTCAGTGAGCGCTTGTAATTGTCTTTGAGGGTTTCCTCATCAGCAGGACTGGCCTCAAGTTCCTCCTCCATTGCCAACTATTAACTTGTGAAGTGTGATATCACTATACAGTGCTATATCAAACAAGCGTACACACAAAGCATGTCTAGGAGAGGAGTGTGTCATTATACATTTCTATGTCATAAAAACCCAGAGTTATCTTGAACAACTGAATAGTGATCTTCAAGGTTATAGAGAAATAAGAATAAACCAAACCCCAGAGTATACCCAAGAAAACATAATAAAGATCAGAGCTAGAATTAATAAAGATGATCAAAGTCCATTAATGCGTGTATAGAAATGTCACATTAAAATTCCTTATCTTCTACAGTTAATATATATTAACATACGTTTTAGAGTAAGAAAAACCAAAGTAAAAATAGCAAGCACAAATTGTCTATGTGGTCATTTGGATGAGGATGACCTCCATAGGTGTGCATACATAAACACACACACACACACACACACACACACACACAGATACAGTTGGTGGCTGGTGAAACCGATTAGAGCGAGTCTCACTCAGGGCAGCCTTATAGGTTTCAAAACTTGATTTTTCTCTCTACTCTGTATTTGTCTCAAGATGTGAGCTCTCAGCTACTGCTCTAATGCCAGCATGCCAGCATGCCAGCCAGCATGCTCCCTGCCAAGATGGTCATGGACTCTCACCATCTCAAACTGTAAGCTCCAGACAAACTCTTCTATAAGTTACCTAAGTCATGGTGTCTTCTCAGAACAATGGAAAAGTAACTAAGCATTATAATGGTTAAAATGTAATAATTAATAAAGGAAAATGAATATGTGTGTGTAAATCAAAAGCAAAACCAATATGTAAATAAATAAAAATTTAAAAACTAAAACAGGCCAAGCAAAGTGGCTCATTTCTTTAATCCCATCACTCTAGAAGCAGGACAAGTGAGTAGCTGTAAGCTCCAGGCCAGCCTGCTCTACATTGAGCTCCAGGCCAATCTGGTCTACATAGGTTCAAGCCAGCCCAGGAACTAGAGTCTCAAAGACAACAAAACAAAGCAAAAAGCCAACATCAAAAATCAATGAGCTGGCAAATGCACTGTGACAATGTCCAACTGATCAATCGGGAAAGCTCAAGTTTATCAAAACCAACATCCAAGTCCAACTTCTCTCCATGCAACCCACAGCATCTCTGAAGTACAAGCACAAAGCCAACCAGAGCCAGTGTCGCATATGAGCAGCTACCACTAGCTACTCATGATGGATCCTTGTGAGGTCACACCAAAAATAGACAAAACACGGCAAGTTATAACCCACATGACTTTCTTCTTTCTCCTGTTACTTTCTCATGGCTGTTCACCTCACTCTGACAAAATGTGACACAGAGAAGGAAGAGTTTATTTCAGCTTAGGCTTTCTGAGGGCAGGTACAGTGTGGTGCTGGGCTTAGCTGGTGTCTCTGGCAGCAAGGTGTGAGTCAGCTGATTAACACTGCATTGACAGTTTTCCAGGCCTCCTAGAAGCCCAATGTTACCAGATGGCTCCACATTCAAGGGTTTTCCAGCTTTCTAAAACTGTGCTAACCATTGGGATACCAATAGTTCAAACACATGAAAAAGAAAAGGACATTTAACATTGCCATAAAACAGACCCTTTTCACTTTATTAATGTAAGCAGTAGCAACCCTGCTAATGACAGACTCTGGAATCTTAGTGCTTCCCTGGGATAAATGCACTGGAGTTTACTAGTTACAGAGTGAATGTAGGTGCTTCAATGGTCTTATGACCTGGGCTCTAAAACTCTGTAGTAATTTGACATTTACAGATCTTGTCCATCTCTTTACTCTGGGTGTGCAATTCCAGATCAATGACTTTGAAGAATAGTAGGCCCCCCACTGATGCTTCAGTGCACAGGAATTCATGTGTACACATCTGGAGACACCAGACCCCTCTACAGCTGGTCCATGTGCAGGCATGGGATGGGGGCCATGTCTGTCATCCCAGCTCTAGGAGCTCCACAGTGAAAGTGGGAGTCGAGTTTGTTAGGAAGATGACCAAGTGCCTGGCCTAGGGCAACCATCAGCTTAGCTCTCTGCTCCACACTCTTCTTGGCCACGCACCCCTCCTGCACAGCCTTAGATCACCTCATGTTATGCTTTACTTAGCATAAACTCAAAGCAATCATTTCTTTCCCTGGAGGATTCAGAGATCTTTCCATGTTCAGACATCTTGGTTGCAGTGCACTGAAGTGATCCACATGAGACAGTTATTGGCAACCATGCTGATTAAGCCAATTAAAGGTTTTAAGCCCTTTTTATTGATAGCCAGATGCCTCTGAAAAGTCTCCTGGTGTCTAACCTCAAGCATGCAGACTCTTTAAAGGCAAAACTCACAAAGACCATAACTTACATCAAAGTCAGATGAGGGTCAAGTCACCTTGACGTGTTCATTACTGGCAAAGCATACTGATTATTTCAGACTTTGCATGTCTATTATATTCGGACCAAATTCAAGACCATGGAAATCTCAAATGTGTGGCCAAGACAGACTGAGAGCTATCTAAGCAAACAGGAAGCAGAGTCAAAACAAGGTGATGCTCCCTTAATCATTTCAGAACCACACAGGCCTCACCCTGCTTAGGGAAGGTGCTGCCCTGTCTGGGCAAAATGTCTTCACCTGCACACCAGTGGCAGTAATGGCCAAAGATGGGAGGTATGCACTAGTAGCTGCCCTGTCAGGGATTTCAGCATCTCTAGTTCGTCCCTCTGCTCCCATAGGAGAACAGAAGCATCCATTACAGACACACAGTACTCAAGACTTTTGCTCTTCTAAGGTTAAATTTATTTGTGCGTGGTTTTAACAGCAGCTATAAATTGCAGTAAATAGTAGAGGAAGCAACGGATTACAGGAGAACACGTATGCTTCCAACTCTTTGTCTTACTGCACAGCCCGTTTCTGGAAAAGACCAAATGTATATGTGTTGGCATAATCGATAATAAATACAATGCAGAATCATAAGCAGGGAGGAGGCTGAAGCCAGAACCCGGCAAGGACAAAGACTGATTGTAAGAGGAGAGGCAGAGAAAAAAACAAGGTCAAGATCAGGGTATTCCAACTTCAGTGTTCTCTAGGTCAGAGCAGGATCAAGTCAAAAGCCAGCAGCTGGGATGACCAGCCTCAGGTGTTGAGCACAGCAGTGGAAGTAATTGTAACCAGCACAATTTCCGTTTGTGGGTGGGCTTTTCTAACCTGGAGGAAGTGGATGCAGCCGGGCTGGGGCTTGGCAAGCAGGATGGTGTCACAGCTTGGACTGCAAGAACTGCAGCATGTCTTCTCCTTCCTGGAGGCCCGGGACCTGCTGAGTGCTGGGCAGGTGAACAAGCTGAAGTCCTGGGCAGGGTCGCCCCACCACAGTGCTACCCTGGCCTGGGAGCTAAGGGTCATTTCCTTCCGGGATTGGCTTGACCAGTGGCCTCCTGTGGCACTGTTCTACCCTGCTTTCTTGACCAGGCTCCTGCCGTGGTGGCCATCTACTGGGTGCTCTCTATTCCCCACAGTGTGCTTCCTCTCAAAGACTCAATGCAAGGGCGACTAAATTACTGTAAGGTATTTGTTTTTCCCTGCCAGATTCAACTACTGAACCGTAACCAAAAAGACGCTAAAATGCTCCCTCTTCAGTGTCTCTCCCAAGTACCCAGTGCAAGCCTTGGATTTTAGTGTTTCTTCATTAAGTATTCAAAAGTGTCCTTCCAGTTTATATATTGTCCACTCTCTGTGTTTACCCAGTTTGTATGTGATAGATCGCATGTGCTACCCCTTTTGAAGTTGATTAGCATGCATTTTTTTTTTAAAAAAAAAAAATCGGACACTGAGAATGTTTTTGAATACCTTGAGCTATTTGCTTAGTGAAGACCTTGATGTCTTGGGTAATAAGAGGGTTTCCCTGGTTCATTCTAGTCTTCATAAGTTTTGTTCATAAGCATATTATTTCATTACCTGTAGATACATAACTATAACCACTCCTCCATCATGAACTTTTGCATGTTCCATTCTAATGTAAAGAGATGCATACAACATTATTTGGTTGTGGTGAGGACAGTCTTCCTGGTTTGCAGATGGGTCTCTTGTATTTATACACTCACCTGATAGAAGGAAAAAAAGAGAAAGGTGTGCAAACACATAGACACACACAAAACACACACATACCCAAATACACATACCACACACATACACTACACATAGATGACAGAGCACACAGAAGTTCTCTGTGTCTGTGTACATTGGTATCGCTCTAATTAGGAGGTTCCATGCTCCTAAACTAATTATGTCTCAAAGCCCATATCACACCAAAGAATATAGTTTCAGTGTGAAGTGGGGTGGAGCAGGGATAGCACATGTCGTTCCTAACAGAAGAATCACTAAGAAAATGAACAGAGAGGCAAGCTCTGAGAAGTGAGCACAGTAGCTGGTTGGCTGTTCAATATGCAGCCATCCAATGTTTTTCCATATATCAAAAAGAAATCTTAGTTGTCTTCATTTGAGCAGGGTCTACTAACACATCTGGTTTTATTTTTCCAAGCATTGTTTGTTTTGTTTGTAATTATTTCTCACAATATATTTTGTCCCTATTCTTTCCCTTCCTCCAACTGCTCCCAAAATTCTCCCTCACTACCCACCCAACTTTCTTTTTTAGTCTTAAGGGAAGCAAATCAAATAAAAACACAAAAATTATACTGGTTAAGTAGTCAGAATTTTAAAACATGACTAGCCTTTACAAAAATATCTAATACAAGTAGAAAGGCCTTGAAGGTAAAGTTATACATGATTACAAAAAGATACATTTAATAGTCCTAAACTAACAGAGTAGCATCGTCTTCACAGTTTAAAATAATCGATCTTATAATGGTACTGGTTATTGGAATCAAAATATATTCTAACCTGATAAAAATGAAAATTCAATATTCTATTTTCAGATTCAATAATATCAGGGTAAAAATTAAGTTTTTTCTCTTCTAGAAATTTGATAGCTATACAAAAATATAGGGGAAAATGAAATTTGAGAGACTAACTAGTTAAAGTTCTCCCATACAATGTTAGGACCTGTGGGACTGGAGACGTTTCTCAGTAGATAAAAGAACTCACTGTCTAGGGGAGGAACAGGAATCGAATCCCAGCACTCACATGGGGGCTCACAGCCATGTGTAACTCGATTTCCAGGGGAAAGTGCTTGGCATACAGTAATTTCCACCCAAAATGTACAACCAATAAATACTCACATCCAGAATATATGTTCCTATAAATCAATGAAGAGAAAGTCTGTTAAGAGTGGGAGAATGGCTCAGCTACATGTAATAAAATAGAAATGTAAACAGGCACTAAAAATAAAGTCCCAGACCACATCAGCTAATACTAAAGTTACTGAAGTGAATAAAATTGGGAAAAGAGTTTTCAAGAGGACACACATTAAGAGCACACGTATGCTAGTGGGAACCTCTGTACATCTGACTGGAGTCAAAAAGTTTACAAGCTATTTATAGCATCAGGCACGGAGGAAGCAGGTTCCAGGAAGTCACAGCAATTAAATGTGGTATGTGAACATCTGTCAACATTGTAATGAATAGAGAAATCTGGACCCATTAAAATAGTGTGAAACTACTTAATACAAAAGACTCAGATGTGGCTCTACTGAGCAAGGCTGCATCATCCTATGCTACAGTGTTAAGTGCAAGATGCCAGACAGAGAGGAGACACAGGATGAGCTTGCCAGGCTGCTGAGATGAGCAATACAAGCTCAGGGTATCAAGATTAGTCTTAGGTGAGGAGGAACTTAAAGCAAGGTGGCTTCCTTTGTGTGCAGGGAGGGGAAATGATAGAGGAGCACATGGGCTTTGAGATGTTGACAGAACACAACATGTTTACACTGGGTGTTTGTGTACTTGTTTGTTTTGTACTAATGAGTTGACATCACATATAAGTTTGGCTGTACTTTTTTTTTTACACTAAAAACAAATATGCTAAGCAAATGCAGAAGAAGTGGAGTTGAGATCTGGTGAAGGGTGTGTGTGTGTGTGTGTGTGTGTGTGTGTGTGTGTGTGTGAAAAATGAACTGTTTCATTCAGGGCTTTGTGGAAGGGATGCAGAATTGAAAGAGAAATGTGGGAGAAAGGAGGGGAGGTTAAACTTTGACAGACTATGGGTACAGACAGTGTCTTTGGTCTCCTCAGCGCTTGAAGGATTTTAAAGTAGGAAAGCAGGTTCCTGCCAGGCTGTGGTGGCGCACGCCTTTAATCCCAGCACTTGGGAGGCAGAGGCTGGTGGATTTCTGAGTGCGAGGCCAGCCTGGTCTACAGAGTGAGTTTCAGGACAGCCAGGACTACACAGAGAAACCCTGTCTCAAAAAACCAAAAAAAAAAAAAAAAAAAAAAAAGGGAAAGCAGGTTCCAAATTATCTGCATAGAATTCTTCCACCAGGAAACAATCTACAAGCTGACAGACATTGTGTAAACCACAGTGGCACTGGTGCAGCATCATGTGAGCTGCATGTCCACATGTCAACAAGGTGATGGCCTGGACAGGATAGATTTAGGTCTCCAGGGAGGGCACTGAGTGGACTCAATGGGATGTCTGTGGTTTCGCTGCAGGCTTTGCTGTGTTACTGGACCTGCCTGTGTGACATGGCCCTCAGTAACCACCCATGGTCACACAGCGAAGATTCTATTCTGGACTCTGCTCTAGTCAGAGGAAGGCAGACTGTGGATAGTCACTGCCCAATCATCCAGACTGAGGTAAGTGGTTATAGGGGCTCAGCCTGCATCAAGGTGACTAGGGGCTTCTGGGATAGGTGATCTCTATGTCTGTTCTAGAAATACAGGTAGAGATTCTCCTACCTTCGATCTGGGAATGAAAGTTTGTGATTATTGTCTCTGTGCACCATTCTGTACAGTAACACAATGTGGAACAGTGAAGGGAAGACATTGGGCCACAGACCTGGGTAGGGTCTTCACAAGGTTGGCTCATCCTGAAAAATATGTAGCGTTTCGTTGTCTCTGTCATGACAAAGAGATTTATACTAACTGCACAGCAATGGGACTCTGTGAGGATGACCCCTCATAGTCACTTTCCCACATGCCCTGTCTCTTCCATAAACTGCACTGAGGTAGAAGCAATGCTGACCTTCCCCTGCTCTATCATTGTAGGACAAAAGCAAACATCTGTACTGAAAGACAGGAGCAAGAACAAGGAGACATTCCTAACTGGGAAAGAGTCATGATCACAAAAGGAACTGCTCCAGAAAGAAAAAGAGGTTCCTGTAGAAAAAAATCAATTTAATTACCAGTAGACATAGTGGAAACAAGGGCTGGGCAGATAGGACATCTTCTAGAAAATACATGGTATGAGAAGGCAAAGTGGTAAGCTCAACCTGGCATCAAAGGCTTGCTGGGCAGCAACTGAAATCCAGGAGCAGTCACTTCTGCTGTGCTTGACTGGATGGTTCTCTTTGGGACTCAGAAAGCAACCACAGCCCATTCCTTTCTTTGTAATTTGATGTGAATCAAAGTCTGTTTGGTCAAACTCTGGCCGCTGTTAGTCTTCAATATCTCTGTATCTTAATGAATGCTTGTGCCCCTCAAGGATTCTAGGTGGACAGTGAACTATTACAATCCTTTTTTCTACATGAATCAATGGGTGTCTGGTCAGGAAGACCTGGCATCTGCTTGTCTCCAATTCCCCTCTACCCACATGGAAGTTCTTCCTCCTGGGGCATGTGGAGCTGGTCAAAGCACATACATACCTCTTTTTTCTTGGTTCAAATGTTGGTCACAGGCTCTCTGGGATTCAATCCCTGAATGCAGTTTGTCTCCAGGTCCCCTGTATCTGAAGGGATAGCTATGCATGTCAGGGCTGGTGTGGCCACAGCTCATTCTGGTTGCTGCTCTGCTATGGTTTGTGTCACACAGACTCTCAGAAGAGTGGGATGGGTCACCTTGCTAGGATGTCATTGATTCATCTTAAACCCTTGTACCTTTGATGAGTCCCCTTCAGTGTTCTCCAAGATATGGAACAGAACATTCGCAGGGGATTGCAGTTCAGTTATTATATTGTAGATGATGGTTGTCCTTGGTAAGACTACCTGTGTCTGCTTGTCAGCTGGTAGGGGGTTATCATTCTTTAAGTAATCTCCTTGCAAAGTGTATTTTGTGCTGAGGTTTCCTTCTTTAAAAAGCATTTTTCGGAATGTTCTCAGAGCTTTTAGAATGCTTGTGCCCCGTGAGTCTCATATGTGGAAAGTTGCCCATACAATCTTTGTTTTAATTTTACATGGGTCACAGGCTTTGGGTCTACAAGACCTGGCTCATGTCTCCAATTCTCCTGTACCCACATGGAAGTTCTTTCCCCTTGGGCATGAGGAGCTGGTCAAACACATCCCTCTCTTCTCCTGGCTCAAATGTTGGTCGCACGCTCTCTGGGCTTTCATCCCTGACTGCGGTTTGTCTCCAGTTCCTTTATATGTGAAGGGATAGCTATGCATCTTGGGGCTGCATGGACACAGCTCATTCTGGTTGCTGCTCTGCTATGGTTTGTGTCACACAGACCCTCAGAAAAGTGAGATGAGTCACCCTGCTGGGATGTCAGTGATCCCACTTTACACTCTTGTATCTTTGATGAGTCCTCTTCAGTGTTCTCCCACATCTGGAACAGAATATTAGCAGCTATCATAATTTAGATGATGGTTTTCTTTGTTAAGACTTTCTGTTTCTGCAAATTTATTAGGTGGGGGTGATCATTCTTTAAAAAACTCTTTTCCCATTGTATTTTGTGCTGAGGTTTCCATCCTGTAGAGCATTCCTCGGGATGTTCTTCCAAGAGCTTTTAGAAGTAGCTTCCTTTTTCTGGTATCCAAGGCTTGGCTGTATCCTTGAGCTGTGTGGAGCTCGGGATAGAAGGCCTTACTCTCCCAAACCTTCTCCCTGGCTCATGGTTCTAGATCTTATAATACACTGTCTCGCTTAATGGGGATGAACTCCCTTGAGAGCTTTTACTAAGATCTTATCCTTCAGAACTCTCTTCTCTTGAGTATCCACCCTTTCATGTCTCTTCATGAAGACATCACATAAGCCCTGGGAAGTCTTGGGGTTTTGGCATCTAGTCTGGAAGCTGGGCGGAGTGTGCTGTGAAGACAAGCTGACCTTAGCAGGGTGTACTCTACTGGGGCCATTTGGATGGTGTCTCACAGACCAGGCCTCTAACTGCTTGTTTGCACTGAAAATTATTTTACTGTACCCTTGTGTTTTTTGTGAGTATTGTGAGTCATGTGAGTGTTGTGGTGTAGGTGTTTGGAGATTGCCTGGGCTTCTGTTGGCCCCTAAAGACACAAAGACCCTGGGACTGATATTGATGTCCTGGCCATTGTGAATCTCACTGGATCCCAAACTCACTCTCCATGCACAGGGTGGCTCTTCTTTTACCTCAACAGTATTATTTTGTTTGGCTGCTGAAGTTGGGACCCTTTCTCCAGGGCCTATCATTGTCACACTCCTGGGGCGATGTCCTGAGTCTACTTCCTGAAAGCTCTTCTGTGGTGCGTGCTTGGCCATTTGGGGGAGGGGGGGGTGGTATGTGGTTTCTGGCTGATTTTTCCAGTGCCTAGGATAGTCCTGTTCTGCAGCGATTTGCTAACTGCAAGTAGAAAGCAAGTCAATGAACACCTATCTCTGCAACGGATCTGGATGGGCCTTTGAGGCCCCATGGCTGGCAGTAGGTGTAGGGGTTCTTTGGGTTTCCTGAACTTCAGAAGTGAGTCTATCAACACAGCACCCTCTAGCCTGGCAGCAATGCAGTTTGTACCAATGTCCCTTCTGGATCTTGGTGATGAAAATTTTCCATGAATTTGGCAGCCTTGGAATAGTGTTCCGCCTTGGAATCAAAGATGAGTGAAAAGGGATACACAGCCTGGGGAAGGTTTGAGTCTGAAGCCCCAGGTGGGGTGAGATCCCTTGCCTCAAGATATGGTCTCCTGTGTTTCACTGGAAGCTCTGTGATATTTGATGCCAGCTTCCTTTTAGTCTTTGAGTCAAGCAGGGAATGATGATCAGCAGGGTTCACGTCAGACAGTTTGTCTGTCCTCAGTGCAGGATTCCTGGGTTTCAGCCCCTTCCTAGGGGTGCTGCATAAAAGGCAAGCCACCTTTTTTGCCCCATTACCGAGGCCTCTGACTGATGGTGTTATGCACATCAGACTTAGCTATATCCTTCTTTAAGGGTACCCCTGTGGGCACAGACCCCATCATTACTCTACATTTTCTGCTTTTGGGGATGAGGATGGAGGCCTGGGCAGGCTGGGAGAGTTGAGGCCTGCTTTGCAGTACTGTTAGCTGGGAAATGTGTCTCCTTAGTGTGCTGGAGCATGTGACAATGCTCAGGATGGAGAGAGGCTAGCCTGATAGCTTTAGTAAGCAGGATGCATCTAGGCAGTTTCCAAGTGTCCTTGCTAATGGGTTTTTGATATTTTTGGCCATGAAAACCTTTGGTGTCTTTCAAATACAGTCTCTGTTTCCAGAGCAGGCTTTCAATTGTTAGGGATGCCTGTATCCTTCTCGCACTGGTAAGACATGATACTGCACAGGTCCTCCTCCTAAACAAGGAAGGAACTCTACTTTCTCTCTCTGGTAGACAAGCTTCCTGCTCTCTGTGGTCATGGAGAACATGAAACCTGGATTTTCCAGGAAGTGTTCTCTCATCCATCCTTGACTCATTCACACTGTGCATGAACACATTTCCTTGTCACTTCATTGGCAAAATAAAAAAAGGCACTGTCCATGCCACAGTTAGCATGAATAATCTCAGTCCCTGTTGCTCATACAAGATCCTACACAAGGCTTAGCTCTGCACCTGCCTTTGGGGTGCCCTGTGATAATCTGCTTCTTCAGATCAGGGGAGATTCAAGCCCTTCTTCAAGGGCAGCCTGGTGTGCATGGGACCCATCATTTTCCTACAGTTGCAGCTTTCAGAGTTGAGGATGGAGGGCTGTGCAGGCTGAGAGAGTTGAGGCCTGCTCTTGGAATAATGATCATCGCTTTGTCCCTGAACCTGGGTCAGTTTCCTGGATGAGAGGAATCCGATATGGGTTTCTTGTTGTTTTCCCACAGTAACTGCCTTGTGTTTATTCTGTGGCTCCTTACGTATGATGTTGGAGGGTCCAACAGTGCTGAGTAAGGATAGAGGCCGGCCTGGTAGCCTTAGTATCCCAGCTGACCCTGGGCAAGTTCCCAGTGTGCTTGCTAATGGGATTTAGGTAGTTTAGTTCAACATAATCTTTGGGAGTTTTTGAATATAGTCCCTGTTCCTAGGATTGTCTTTCAGTTGGTAGGGAAGCCTGTATCCTTCTCTCAGTGGTAGGACATGACTGCAGAGTTCCTGCATTTCACACAAGGAGGTATTTGCTTTGGGGTAGAGCTTGGGAGGATTTTCTTTTCTTGGACTGGTTTCACACCAACCAAGTTTGGTTTTACAGGTTGGTGAGGTAATGACTAATACCTGGAAGTCTGTGGAGGTCCTTTAGCCTGGGGTAGAGCTTGGGCAGGGCCACAGGTACCAATAAACCTCACAGATTTATGTTTTCCCAAGCACAGACTTCTGAGGGTATGAGCATTAGGCACAACCGATTCAAAGAACATAGAGCATACACCCCAGAAAACTCGACTAAATTTCTACTGTATAAAGTCCTCCAGGACCTTGAGGTGAGACAACAGCTGAGAAAGAGGAAAGTGATCCAGTTTCTGACTAGGGTTCCAAAATGGTTGTTGTGTGGAGTCCTCAACAAGATGCTTGGTGACCCTGCAAAAGACAGGAGGCAGAAGCATCAGTCCCAAACAGAGGATCATGAGTCCCCTAGGTCTGTGTAAATGTGGCACTTGTGCTCTTAGAGTCCCTCCATTGCCTCCATATCACATGTCCCTTAGTGTCACATCCAACAGGGCTGTCTTCAAATCCCACAGTGCATATCGTCTTCAGTATGAAGATCCCCAGACCCTGAGCTCCCATTCTGGTATGCAAAATTCCATAAGACAAAGTTTTCTTACTTTTTCATAGGTTGTGATGGAGTCTTGGTCTCTTCCATAGTGTTTCCTCCATCTCTATAACCTGGAGAAAGTTATGTAGGATCAGACAAGGAATGAGAACACACAGGACTGAGGCATCTCTCTTATGACTATCCATGCTAGGACTCTAATGCTCAACCACCATATCCAAGGACAGATCACTGAGAGTGAGCAAGGGGTATGGAGGGACCTCATGTCTCCATTTACACTTTTCTTACTCCTCCCTCAACCTGTGCAATTTCACTAACAACATTGTAATGGCCACAGGATCAGTTATCTGAAAGAGAAATGAGCTGGGAGAATGGAAGCTACCTGCTGTCAGGAGGACCTGAAAGTCCCCCATACCTGGGCACAGCATCACTCCAGTGCCTTGAACCACACTCTCATGTGTAGCATGCAGCTCAGCCAACCACTCTCTATTCTTTCATAAAACCTGGGGATTCCATCATTCCCATTTTCTTCCCAGAAGCCCTCTCTTCATTCATGCATATCATATCCTTTTCATTAAAGGGCAGGCCAGAGGGAATTTCTCTCTACAGGAAAGCAGAAGCCTACCTTTTCCAGTAGCAGTTTTCTTCCTGGTCTTCTTCTGCCCCTTCTTCACATCCTGCCAGTTAGAAACAACACAAATGAGCTGGTGAGCCTTCTTCCTCTCTCTTGTAGACAAGCTTCCTGCTCTCTGTTGTCATGGAGAATATGAAAACTGGATTTTCCAGGAAGTGTTCTCTCATCCATCCTTGACACATTCACACTTGTGCAAAAACACATTTCCTTGTCACCTTGTTGTCAAAATAGAAAAAGACACTCTCCATGCCACAGTTACCTCGAATGTCCTTAGTCAGTGTTTCTCAGACAAGATTCTACCCAAGGCTGAACTCTATCCCTGCATTTGTGCTGTCAGGTGATATCTGCTTCCTCAGAATAGAGGATATTCAAGCCCTTATCTGAGGCCCTTTGTCTCATCACTTGCTTTGTATCAGCTCAGCAAAAACAAAACAAGGGCCTAAACTGAAGACAGATGATCTTTCTCTGACATTCTCCTGTGTCCCCAACGACTCAGAACTGTAGTCTTTGCATGAAGGCACAGTAGTCCTTAGTGGACTCTCTGCTTCCTTGTACAGATGCTCTGAGAGCTTCAGGCAGACACCTCAGGGCCACTCTCACCTCTGCCCTGCCTGTCAGCCTCTGCAAACTCTGTGGGGATTTCCCCTCTCCTGTCTAGCTAGACTTCAGTTACTTTGCAGGTTCTTTTTTCTTCCTTTATCAACACCTTTTCTTTAACCCATTCTATTCCCTAACACTTTTTAGGAGAGAAAAAAAAAAAAGATGTAGGAGAAAGGAGGAGATGTTATTGGAGGAGGAGACTTTTTGTGATTACGGGGTCTGTGGGTGATGAGTTCTTTGGGGAAGTTTTATCTTCACCGGCCTGATATCAAATTTCTTTTTCTTCTGTCTTCTATCCACACAACTACTGAACAAACCACAAACACCAGCAAAAGATAGAAAGCATCAACAAAGGACAACCCACCATGTCTCTTAAGGCATTAGCATTTATATATTCTCTGAAAAGTACCCAGAATTCCAAGAGTCCCAGGAACAGAGAAAATATTAGCTGCTGACAAAATCATGCTGAAGCAGACACAGGTGAAAGGATGTTTTGCTAAAGCAAGCAGGTGAAAGGACATGTGGTGAAGGAGCCTTTGCTAAGGACACGGATGTATTGGTCCTCCTTATGTTGGGAAGTTGAGCTCCATTTGTTGGGACTCCATGGAGAGAAACGCTCCAAAAAACTTGTGGTGGTGTGCAGTGGCTTCTTACTGGCAGAGTGATGTCAGCTGAGACACACTGTTGTTGAGGCAAGATGTGTGGTGAGGGAAGACCTGTAAAGGACACGTGATGTTTGGAGGCAGTGTAAATAGGACTCGAGGGACTGTGAGAGGATTTGGCTTGCTTGAATTGCTAATCTCTTTTGGTTTCCCGTCTTTGCTGATCTTCCCTCTGTTCAGAGAGGTACAGTTGAGAAATGCTCCTTGCATCCCTTCTGGTCCAAATTCCTTCTGCTGACTTGTGCCTATTCAGCTGAGGCCTAGCTGTTCCCTGCTGCTATCCTGATAATACCAAACTGGACCACACTGTGTATCCTTTAAGTGTTTGGGAGAGGATGGAGCTGCTGCTGACCTGTGAACTGAACTGCTGATTTCCTGGCAAGGCAGGAACCATTTCTAAACAGGTCCACTTCCCCTGTATCCTTTCTTTCCCACTACCTCTGGTGTCTGGTGGGCTGGAAAGGAGGTTAAAGCATTTAAGAACCATCATTAAAAGTAGCCTTTGAAAAAATTAAAGTTAGACAGTACAGATTTTTTTTTTTAGTTAATTTTGTATCCAGCCACTTTGTTGAGGTGCTTATCAGCTGCAGGAGTTCTCTGGTAGAATTTTGTGGTCATGTGATGATACTGTGTATACTATCATCATATCATCTGCAAATAATGGTGCTTTGGCCTCTTCCTTCCCAATTTGTATCTCTTTGATCTCCTTTAGTTGTCTTGTTGCTCTAGTTAGAAGTTCAAGTACTATGTTGAATAGACAAGGAGAGAGTGGGCAGCCTTGTCTTGTCTCTGATTTTAGTGGAATTGATTAAGTTCCTCTCCACTTGATTTGATGTTGGCTATTGGCTTGCTATTTATTGTCCTCATTGTGTTTAGGTATGCACTTTGTATCTGATGTCTCCATTAATATAGGTGGTGTTAGATTTTGTCTAAGGTTTTTTTTCACCATCTGATAAGATGATCCTGTGGGTTCTTTTTCCTTTCAGTGTTTTTATATGGTGGATGACCTTGATGGAATTCATACACTGCACCATTCCTGAGTCCCTGAGATGAAGCTTACTTGATTTTGGTGGATGGGGTCTTTGATGTGTTCTTACATCCACATTACAAGGATTTGTTTGAGGATTTTGATGTCAATGTAGAAAAATGAAATTGGTCTGAAATTCTCTTTCTTTGTTGAGTCCTTGTGTGATTTAGGTATCAGGGTGATTGTAGCCTCATAGAATTAGATTTGCAATCTTTCTTCTGTATCTATTTTGTCGAGTAGTTTAAGGAGTATTGGTATTAGCACTTCTTTGAAAGACTGGTAGAATTCTGACTGAAAACTTTCTCGCCCTTGGCTTGTTTTGGTGTCAGTATTGCAAGGACCATTCTTAAGAGGACCTGGTTCCTAGCACAGTATGTGGGTAGTGTCCAGTAGGGCAAGATAATAATGTATGGAGAGTTGGTGAAGGTTGTCCAGCTGAGCCCAGTCCATACAGTGTGGATGTGGTGGCAGAGATCAGGGAAAGGTATCTAGGAGGACCTGATTCCTAGCAGTCTTTGTGGACTGTGTATGTGTGTGTGTGTGTGTGTGTGTGTGTGTGTGTGTGTGTGTGCTGGTGGGATACCTAATGTGTACCTGGGATGTGGCAGAGGACTACTAGCAGGGGCAATACCTAAGAGTGAATGTCAGTTGGGGATGGAGGTGCAACAGGACCTGATACCAAGAGGTGTATTTGAGTTTGCAGCTTCAGGGCAGGTGATCCAAGCAAGGCCTGGCAAACACATGTGACTTTGGCATCAGCAAAGGAGAATATCTTGCAAGGTCTGCTATGTAACAGTGTATGTGGGGTAAGAGCACTACATGTCCTGACACCTAGATGTGTGTATGTGGCAATGTCCCCTGTGTGTCCATCTGGGCATGATGCCTAGTGGTGTATGAGGGGTGGCAGAAGAGGTGAACATGTATCTAGAAGGCTCTGACATCTAGCATTGTATGTGAAATGTCAGCCTGGCAGTATCATCCAGCAAAGCCTGATATCTATATGTTTTGATGAGAGAGCATCAGGTGGGAGCCCTGCATGGCTCAAACAATACCAGTGTACATTGGGTGGCAATGGTGAGGGACTATCAGCAAACACAATATGTGTGTTGGGAAAGGTCAGTGGGGTCTGGCACCTCGTGATGTATGTACAGCTCCAGAAGATTGTGCAGGCCAACCTCGTACTTAGACTCAGCAGTGTAGATGGTGTTGGACAGCATGGAGGGAGTGTCAGGCAGGGAATGCTGTCTAGCAGCGGTGGTTGTGGTGATGGAGTTTGCTAGAGGGACTGACACCCAGCTGGGTCTGTGATGGGGTAGAACATTTTGGACTCTGTTCTTCCTCACCTGCCTAAGGCATTCTCTGATTGGCTTTAATATAGAGCTGCAGGCTCTTTATTCTTTATTATTTTTCAGAAGTGGGGAGGGGGGTTACTAGCCAGACACAGTAAGTCAGATGTACTGAGTGAGAGGTGATAGGACAGGTAGCAAGTGTGGATTAGAATAAACAGATTAATTAACTTGTACACACTAGTTGGGAGGTAGCAAGCTGTCTTAGTCAGGGTTTCTATTCCTGTACAAACATCATGACCAAGAAGCAAGCTGAGGAGGAAAGGGTTTATTCAGCTTACACTTCCACACTGCTGTTCATCACCAAAGGAAGTCAGGGCTGGAACTCAAGCAGGTCAGGAAGCAGGAGCTGATGCAGAGGCCATGGAGGGATGTTACTTACTGGCTTGCTCAGCTTGCTTTCTTATAGAACCCAGGATACCAGCCCAAGGATGGCACCACTCACAATGAGCTGTGCCCTCCCCCCTTGATCACTAATTGAGAAAATGCCTTCCAGCTGGATCTCATGAGGCATTTCTCAAGGGAGGCTCCTTTCTCTATGGTGACTCCAGCTGTGTCAACTTGACACGCACATGCATCACTATTAAGCCTCAACCTTTTCTAAGTCCCACAATCTTTACACGTTAAATTTTCATTCCAATGTCTTTTAAAACTCAAAGTATTTTTACAATTCAAAGTCTCTTAATTGTGGGCTCCATTAAAATACTTTCTTACTTCAAAAGGGAAAACCATCAGGGCACAGTCACAATGAAAATCAAACTCCAACTGTCCAATGTCTGGGATCCACTCACGATTTTCTAGGCTCCTCCAAGGGCTTGGGTCACTTCTTCAGCTCTGCCCTTCGCAGTGCACACCCTGTCTTCTAAGCTCCAGCTGCCTGTACTCCACTGCTGCTGCTGTTCCTGGTGGTCATCTCATGGTTCTGGCATCTCCAAAACACTGCTGTCTTCCTCTGTAACTAGGCTTCACCAATAGCCTCTCATAGACTCTCTTCATGGTTCCAAGCCTCAACTCCGTTGCATGACCCCTTCCATCCTGGACCATTGATTGCAACTGAGGCTGCACCTTCACCAATGGCCTTCCATGGCCTCTCACAGTGCGGAGTCTCAGCTGCTCTTCATGACCATTTCATGTTTTCAAAACCATTACCACCTGGGTGACTCTTACACATTACCAAGTCCAGCTGCAGCATGAGGTACAACCTTGGCTATCTCTGGAACACAGCCTCTTTGTGCTCTGAAAACTTTCCAGAAGATTTCACGTTGATGATTCTAGTCTCTTCTTAATCACCACTAATTTCCTAGCTCCAGCTAACCAGCATCAATAGTCCCAGTAATGCAAAGGTTTTGCTTTAGTAGTTCTGGTATCTTGTTAATTACAGCTGATTTTTCTGCCCCAATTAACCCAAACCATGAAGCATTCACAGTCAAATCACTAACGGTCCTGATAAGAGTCTTTAATCTTCCCTCTGAAGTTTCACAAGCCAGGCCTCCATCTTCTGCACTGTTCTCAACATTATCTTCCAAGCTCCTACAGAACGTCCCACAGAGCTCTTAACACCCAATGGCTCTTCTAGCCCAAAGTTCCAGAATCCTTCCACAGTTCTCCAGAAAACATGGTCAAGTTGTCACAGGAATACCTCAGTATGCTGGTACCAGTTTCTATCTTAGGGTTTTATTGCTGTGTACAGACACCATGACCCAGGCAAGTCTTAGACAACATTTAATTGGGACTGGCTTACAGGTTCAGTGGTTCAGTCCATTATCAAGTCAGGAACATGGCAGCATCCAGGAAGGCATAGTGCAGAAGGAGCTGAGAGTTCTACATCTTCATCTCAAGGCTGTTAGCAGAATACTGGCTTCTAGGCAGCTAGGATGAGGGTCTTAGAGCTCACGTCCATAGTGACACACCTACTCCACACCTTCTAATAGTGCCTCTCCCTGGGCTGAGTATATACAAACCCATCACACAAGCTAAGGCGTAAGCTACCATAAATCACTATAATCTTTGTGTCATTATTTGGGAGCTGGTGGGTTGAGACAGTCCAGAGATTGTTCTGTGAAGTAGTTCAGGAAACAGCAGTGAGTACAGGCTGGGGGTTGGGGTGCCACAGGCCCTGATACATAACAGTGCAAGTGGAGTTTCATCAAAAGGGAAGTAGTTATGTAACAAGACCTGGTATCTAGCAGTGCCTGCAGAATGGGGAGAAGGACAGAGGCTCTGATATCTAGAAGTTTATGTGGGGCCAAGGAGTGTAACAATTCTCAATATCCAGCTTTTTATGTGGATTGCAGAAGGTGCCCAGATAGCCCTGATATGTTTCCTACTCATCCACAGTGAATCCCACATGTGCTGCTATGTAACAGGCCCTGCTGGATGCCCTCAGACTGCTTCTGTCTTACTACACTGCTAAGAGTCAGTGTCAGTGCCTTGGAGGCCTGGAATCTAAAGGTTGGTATGTGGTGCTGATATGAATGTGTCCATCAGAGTCTGGCGAGTCACCAGGCTATTGGCTGCCCCGGTGGTGTGTGTAATAGGTCCTGATGTCTAGCATGTTACATAGGGTGGAGGGGTGTGGATGTGCACCTGCAGTAGGGCAGGGACTATCAGGGCCAAATTATTTAGAGTACATGCAGAGTTGGGGTTTTGCATCGAATGATCTGGAAGTGGGGAGGGGGTTTGTGAGGGTCAGGATGGGGCAGTTAGATGTTTTCCTTAGATAAGCTGTTTGTGACAGTGTGGGGTCTGTTGTCTCTTTTTACAATCACCAGGTGTCTGGGATAGAAACAGTTGCTTTTCTTCTGCAATCCCCAAAGAGCTGGCTTCCTGGAAACGTGAGCTCAGTTTAGGAATCAGTTTTCCAGGTGACATGTCTTTCTTTTCTCTCTGTATAACACCAAGGCTTGTATTGGAGTGTCTGTTTGCATTAGGTAAGAACAATCCTGCTGGAAGAGGCTGAGCCAATGCCATGTGTTTGGCTTTAGGAGAGGATGCCGGGTTATTATGCGGTGGTGATGTTGAATGACTTTTCCTTGATGAACAATCATCCTGTCACCTCAGAAAGAGCAGTGAGGAATGATCAAAGGAACTATTCCACCTGAGTGTAGCTTGGTGAGTCTGCATTTATTATTGGGGTGTCACACAGAAGCACGGGTGAGGACTTACCTATATGAGCATGGTGGGTTCTGCAGGTGCATTACCCAGAATCCCACCCAGCATGGCTCACAGCTCTTTAGAGCTGCGTCTTCGGAGCTCCCCTCATATGTTGTAGGCAGTTCCACCGAAGATTCTCCCATCCCCCAGCAATTATTTACGGCTCATATGACCTTGGTTAAGTAATTTCTGCAAGCTCCCTGAGTTTAGTGAGTCCTGCCTTCTTTATCCCCTCCTCTCCCTACCCCTCCTTCTCCTGGATGATGTAATGTTTCAACCTGGAGGAAAGAAAAGTTGTCACCAGGCCACACCCTCAAAAGATTTAGCTATACCTGAAGCTGTGTTGACTCAGTGTCACCTAGGAGAATCTGGTTATACAATCCTGGGGATGTGTAATGCAAGCATTTGCAGGTGGCTATTTGAGGGGATCTTTTATGACTTCATTTTTAGCCTTAGGATAAAACAAAGGTAGAGAAATTGAAGATACTGACAGTTCTCATGTATCCTAGGTGAAACTGGAAATACCACTCCAGCGTATCATCCCATGTTACAGAATAAAAAAGTTGAAGCATGTGAATACTCAGAAATCATGTTCTATGGGCTAGGACATGGCTCAGCGTGTAAGAGCATGTGTGCAAGCTTTAGGACCTGAGGCCTGACAGTCATGCCAAAAGCTAATTGTGGCCATGTCTGCCCTATATATCCAGCACCAGGAGGCATAGTGATTTCTGGGACTTGCTATCTGCCAGTTTAGCTATAGGGTCCATAAAGACCTTCCTCAAAGGAAAAGGGTGGAGAATTACAGAGCAAAATGCTTGATGTTCTCACATGCACACATGAGCACACACACCTGCAAGTGGTGCTGTGTGTTGCTACTCTGTTAGGAGATGGTGTAACAGGGGCTCTTGTTACTGAGTGCAAAAGGCAGGTAACAAAGATGGGGCATAGAAGGTGAAGACGCATCGTCTATCACAGGTAAGGAGAGCATGCACGTCATTTGGAGAGCAACATCTTCCCTGAACACACAAAGAATGTGGATTTTATCCAGTGGTAGATGGGAGAGTGTGATCTTGAGCATGCTCAGTGAAAGAAGGCTGTACAATCCTGAGCTTGCTCCGCTTAAGGCCATGGAACAAAAGCATCAGAGATAAGTTGTGGGGCCCTGACAACCAGATGAGGACCCAGATCCAAATGATGGAAGAAGAACAATGATGCTTCATGTCGTCTAAACAGCCATAAAAGTACCCACAAGGTGCAGAAACACACACACACACAGACATAGGCACACACACACACACACAGACATAGACACACATACACACACACACACACACACACTATACTTTTGAAAGATATTTAAGTTATGGTCAGAAAGTGCTGTGAGCATGCACAGTTTGCACTGTTAATTGTGAAGCTGGAAACAGTGAACAGGACTTTTTAGGGAATTGACAGAGGGTTTTGCCTTGGAAGGCACCAGCCTTGCTTTCATGCTGAACCCACCAAGTGGACACTGGGGTTAAAGGGTGCAGGTTGAACATGGGCAGACACTTTTGGTAAACTTCACACTGAAAAACTACAGTGAGCCGTGTCCACTCACTGGAAGAATGAGTGAACACAGTTATGACATGCTAGGGAGCACTGTATGAGATGAGTGGGAGCACTGCATGAAATGAGTGTAACATGTTTGTGTCCCTTCTGGACTTCAGATCTGGTCTCCTTATTTGTATGCAGTTGTACAGGTTGTTGATATGGCCCTGGAAAGTCCTTTGTCAGTGACAGTTTTTTACTGTCAATATAGTCATCCTCAATGATTTTATATACTTGAGTAAGAACATTTATTTAAAGACAGAGCTCTATGTGTCACAGGCTGGTGTACACTGTCTAAGTATTGGAAGATGACCTTGAAACTTTGTGCTTCTGTTCCTCCTGTCTCCTCTGAGTGCTGGGATTATAGGCATGTACCATCAAGCAAGGCATGTGGGGTGCACAGAATGGAACACAATGGCTGGGAACTCTTGTTTCATCCTGTTGAAGGCTGTAACAAAGTATCTTTTTTTCTCCAATCATCTGCCTGCTGAGTTCCTCATCTCTGGAACAGGTGAAAGGCTCACATTTAATTGCAAGTGCTGGCTGGGAATAATAGTACTTTCTCCCTATAATCCATGCTGGAGAGGTGGATAATCAGGAGTTCAAGGCCAGCATCAGACACATAGCAGTATAGAGGCAAGCCTGAGCTACATGAAACCCATCTTGAACAAAACAAAATAGATACCATGGTGTAGCCGTTCTGCAAGTTGGTGTGGAGAACTCTCAAAAAGCTAACAATAAATCCAGATATGACAAAGCCATACCACCCATTAATTCATTCCCAAAAGAATGGGCACCCTACTTCCCAGAAACTCACCCTGTTGAATTCATTGTCTACTCTCCCCTTTGTGGGGGAGTGGGTGAAGTGTCCTTCTACTGATGTAGTGAAAGCCTGGCACTTATTCACTATGAGGCCCTTTTCAGCTTCCAAGAAGAACAGAATTGTGACACTTCAGGTACATTGCTGGAACCAGCACATATGATCCTGACTGAAGAGACTCAGATCTAGAAACTCAATAGCTGCAGCTCTCAGTGAATTTTGGATTTTTCTTCCAAACTTTCAGATGTGAGACCATCAAGTGGAGTAACCCCAGAAAACAGTAAATTACAAGGGTCTGGGAGGTGGGGTTTGAGGAGAGGGGGATAAGTGCAGTAAAAAGGGAAACAGCAAACATATGGAGGGAGCATGGCGTTCTCTGGGGATGTGGGAGGGTTGTGGTGTGGGGGGCGGGGGGAGAAACGCTGGGGTAGAACACCATCAAAGATGGTGGAAAAGGCCAGAGACACATTACTTTATGTTTTTGTAAAGATACATAAAGGTCTATGTGGAAGCACAGACAGCCCTCCCCTGTTGAGGAATGCACTGCCCCACGCTTGGGAGCCACTGTGTCTCAGCCCGAGCTGCTGCTCCGGTCTGCCAGTCAGGGTCTAGCAAGAGAGAGAGTGGGGATGGAGGGTCAAGAGATGTGAAGAATGGAGACAAGACAGAGTGTGATCAAGTCTCTAGTCTCGTTTATTGCAAGGAAATCCCTGGGTATTTATAAGCACAAGCAGGGGAACACAGCTGAAGACACTTTACCACGGGCACCTTGCAGCTGGGGACATTAAACAACAAAACAAGATATGTGGGGAAAACAAGATGTTTATCAGAGTGTGCTCAGCTGTTGTAGGCTGTTGAAAACAAGTCTCTTGTCATGGTATATGGCTCTAGATGGCTGCAAAGATGATAGCCGCTTTCTGCTAGGAGTCGGCTCCCAACACTCCCCCTACCCTGCACCCACTGAATACATATTCTGAAAACTCCCAGATTTCACAGTACTTTTTGCGCTCAGTGGAGAAGGGCTCAGGCCTCGTGCTCTCCACAGCATCCTCCTTCTACTTTGGCCAAACCAACAGAAGCCCTGAGTTTCTCAGCAAACTCCCCGTGCATGAGGTCCCAGCATTTGAGGGTGAAGATGAATTTTGTGTGCTTGAAGGCAATGCCATCCCTTTTACCTGAGCAATGGGGAACAGCAGGCAGAGGCAGCAGCTTGGCTGTGCAGTGAGCGAGCTTTGGTGACAGTGACATCATTTCTCCAGCCAGCACCTGGGTGTCCTCACTTTGAGCGTCATGCACAGTATACAGTCCACTCAAGTTGCAGAGAAGGTCTTGAGGGGAATCCTGGGGCTGCTGCTCATCCAGTTAAAGTTGAGGGCTTTCCTGGTACACAAGCAAGTGACCCTGGTTGACACCACAGTTCTCTGCATCCTGGTGGCTCCATGACAGTTCAGGTCAGGGCCCTTCTTTTCTCCAAGCCTTCTATACAGGACCAACTGTAGTTTCCTCATCTGCATTAAGCAGCCCAAAGGGATGGATGTCTTCAGATGAAGGTGAGCTTTCATGCCAGGAAGCCTGCTGAAAGCCGACCTACAGTGGATAACCCATGGAAAGGAAGGTTCAAAGGCGACTAAGCAGAATCCCCAGGCTCAGTGGAAAGAGTAACAATGGCCATCTTCCTGGCTCCTGAAGGGATGGATAAATGTGTGCCTACACTGGCTGCTCAGTCCCTTTTACTCAGGGAGGACCCACAGCTATGAACAAACCCAAGTCTGACCTTCAGAAACAAGTCTGTATTTCAGGACCCAAGAAAGGAAGTGTGGCCATGAGTTCTCTGGATAGAGGCAGTGGGGTGGGGGAGGTGCACCCTAGCTGGCACAGTTCTGGAAAGGAAGCAGAGAGCATGCCAACCCTCTTTCCTTAACTCTGCAGTAATAGGACTGTCTACCTGTGGTCTGGATGTGACTCTTCTTACTAGAAACAGGAGTCACATTCCGTCAACATGACCAATCAGGAGAGTCCTCGTTGGCTAGGCAGTCTGATTGGCCAAGTTCTGCCATGTGACCAATGAGGTCATAGACCAGGAGTTACAGTTGGTGCCAAGTGGCTGAGACAGTTGGTAACTGGCCTGCTATAACTGACTGTGACTGAGACTACAGAGGCAGAGATAGTGCTCTGAGGCGGCATGTGACACCAGGATTTCAGGAGAAGGGGTTCCTGTCTACTCTTCCAACACTCAGGTACAGCCTGGGCTTTCTTGCTATTGAGGTGGGTCTCTCACCATGCCTTCTCAGTTTGTCTGAATCATTTTGGTTGGGTTTTAAGAACTGACCCTTTCTTCCCACTGCCTGGTTAATGGAGCTCTCTGGGCTGCAGGAGTCTGGATCCTGAATCTCCCAGGACCCTGTGCAGCACACAGTGGACAGTCTGCAGTAACTGACACACCCAGACCCCTGCCCAGCACATGCCCTGTGGATGGTCCCAGAGAAGCAGAGCCCTGCCCTCTTTCATGTCCCCTTTTTATGTCCAGGCTCCTCCAAATGTGCACATTCTGCATGGGAGGGAAAACACACCACCTTTGTCTTTAGAGACTTGGCTTGTCACATATAGCATTATTCTTATTTTCTGAAAAATGAAAATATGTCATTCTTTTTTTTTTCTTATAAAAGACAACATTTAATTAGGGCTGGCTTACAGGTTCAGAGGTTCAGTCCATTATCTTCAAGGCAAAAACATAGCAGCACCCAAGCAGGCATGGTGCAGGAGGAGCTGAGAGTTCTACATCTTCTTCTGAAGGCTGCTAGCAGAGTACTCACTTCTAGGAAGCTAGGACTAGGTTATTAAAGCCCACATCCACAGTGACACACCTACTCCAACAAGGCCACACCTCCTAATACTGCTACTCTCTGGCCCATGTATGTACAAACCGTCACATTCTACTCCCTGGCCCCCATAGGCTTGTTCAAACATGAATCTACTGTGGCCATACCTAAACATAACATAATGCAAAATACATTTGGTCCAACTTCAAGAGTCTTCATAGTCTATAGCAGTCTCAACAATGTTAGAAGTCCAAAGTTCAAATCTTCTATAGTATGTCATTCTTAAGGCTTGGGTTTTTTTTTTTTTTTTCTTTTTTGTCTCGTATACACTTCACGTGCTTTTATTTATGGATCTGTGAATTTCAAACTCACCTTCTATTCGTGAGTGAACTGGTCTTGACCATGAACATGAGCTTTTAAATGTGTCATTGAAATAGTGTGAAGTATCATGTACTCTGCGTGAAGTTTGCCATGTCTTTTATGTGAAAATATTGGTGTAGTCTTTGGCTTATTGTAGCTTTAATTGTATGTGTGTGTCTGCACACATGTGAAGGACAGAGGACAAATTGTGAGGCCAGTTCTCTCCTTCCACCATGTGGGCTGGAGGAACAAACCTTGGGTCGTCAGGTCTGGTTGTAAGCAGCCCTGTCCACTGAAGCAGCCAGTTTTCCCTTTGCCTGGTTTTGGTTACAGGGAAATATTGGCTTTCTGGAACTCATTGGAAAGTGTCCCTTCCCTTTTATTTTATGGACTTGTCTTAGGAGCACTGGTTTTCTTTTCTTTGTTTTTCATTGTTCTTTATTGTGTGATTGGTTAGTCTCAGCTCTCACTTTCAGCATGTTTTATTATCTACTGCTTTGTGGTTTTGTTTGTTGTTATTTTTCTATGACCCTGAAGTGTACTATGAGACCATCTCACCTCTCTCTCACTTTCCTATGTGGGAATTGAACAGTAAAGCTTCTTCTGAACCTGCTTCTCTTGTTTTTAACATCATGGTTTTCTGTAGGTTTAGTGGGGTCCTGTGTCTGCTCCATCAAAGGGCTCGGGCCGCTCTGGGAGACAGGATGCAGTTTTGACTGCACTTACCCCATGCCAGTGCCAGGTGGTTGTCGGGCCATAGAGCACCCTTGTGGACACTGCTCCGAGGATGGGGAAACACAGTCTGAGGTCCCTGGGGCAGCCAGAGATGGCTCTGGGGTCTCTGGGCCTTTAAGGAGGCTGGGGCCTTCTGGTTCTCAGGCTCTTGGGCACCCAGGCACCACTGGAGGCCTCAGAAGAGCTGAGAATGGAGTAGGAGACTGCTGGTGGTTCTAGCCTGGGGCTGAGGTGGAGAAGAGGGGAGCTCAGGTTGGATCTTGTGAGTATAGTCCTTGACTTGTGGGAGGGTGGCTGACTTGGCTTGGTGGTCATGGCTGGAGCACAGAGAGGCCATGTACAGGGAGGAGATTAGATGGGGCTCTGTTGGTGAAAACCTTCTCTATGGCTCCCCATGCTGGATCCCAGTGAAGAGAGACAGTTCATAGTTTTAAGGCATTTATTGTTATGGGGGAAAGTGGATGAGTCAAACTGTACCCTGTTGTAGTAATTATTTAAATAGGCTGCTGGTAAAGCCGACTATCTAACCTTTGGTGGCTCTGCCTAGCTCAGCTGCCATGTTCTGTGGCCAGAGGCCACCTGAGTGCAGCAACTAGAAACCGGCCAGCCAGAAACACCAACCCTGCCACCCATAAGATGCCAGCGTGGGAGATGGCTCTGCCAATCTTCCACACTGTTTCTGCAAGGCTGGGCATTGCCCAGACCATCCCGCCATCCATAAAGGCCCAGTAAGAAAATGAGACTCTCATGTTTAAATATTAATCAATTAATTTAAATATAATTATAAATTATTAAATTATTTAAATATTAATATATTTACTAATTAATTAAATTAATTAACTAATTAATTTAAATATAATTATAAATTATTAAATTATTTAAATATTAATATATTTACTAACGCTCAATAACAATATGCCCATAGAAAGAGAGTTGTTTCCCAATTAGCTAATCTAAATAAAAGTTGTTACCCAGGACTGCTGTTCATGCCTGCATGGCTCTCCATTGCTCCTGCATCTCTGCCTCTTCCTTTATTTTCTTTTCCTCTTCCTCTCCTTACTCCTCCCACCTTAGCTCCTCCTACAGTACCCCAGTACCCCACTTCTCAGGGCAGGCCTGAGGTTGAATACCTTTTGCAGGGAGGAGTTTCTGGGAAGGGGACTTTATTGGCTAAGTCTCCAGGCCTTTAGGTACCTCATTAAAATGGAAATCTGTCTTGAGGGTCTGTGACCACAGGTCACACCCTCTACCTATAGAACTGCTTTGAGCTTTGTCATTATGTGACTGATGGCCACAAATCTATGGAGGGCTGTGGTCTCCTGTCAGGAACCCAGTGTCTGGGAACCAGGCAAAACATCTACCATCCTATTAGGGTCACCAGGGTTTCTAACCTTAGCTCAACCAGGAACCAGGCTGCCTTTCAGTGCCCTACAGGTTTCACCTCATTATTTTGTCAGCTGGTGTAAGCCTGGAAATTTCCAGAAACTTGCAGGGAAGTGAGGAGAGCAGGCAATGCTGCAACTGGACCTGGAGGCTAGGCTCTCTGAAAGTGTGACCCTGTTGGGTCCCCTCAGAAACCTTGGCAAAGGCAGTTTTCATGGCTGTGCCACCTCCACAAAGAGCTGTGGGGTGCTGTCAGGGTCCTGGAAAGGGGTGAGAAAAATGATCCAGACAACAGGACTGAAATTGACATCACTAAGCTTCTGAACCATCCAAACACCATGAAGTGGTTCCACATCAGAAAACACCTTTATGGTGCTGGAATGTGCTGCTGAGGGAGATCTGGTGAACCACATTGCAAAAGTCAGCTGCCTATGGGAGGAACAGGCTCAGCACACCTTCACACAAGTGGTGTGTTCAGTTCACTAAGCCATGAGAACAGCATTGCACACACGGGCATCAGACTGTGTGACTTTGGCCTGGCCATCGATGTCACCTCTGGAAAAAAGTTCAAGGGTTTTGGTGGGACAGCATGAAGTGTGATGATACCAGATTCCAACATAGTATATGTGGCAGAGAGGGGCTCTACTGGATCTGATCATAGCACTGTGTTGTCAGGTAGCGTGGGATGAGGTGAGCAACAGGATTTGATCTCCTACAGCCTTATGTGTGTGCTGTGCATGCATCTACATCCTATTAACACCCTATACACATTGTTACTTTAACGTCCTGCAGGACAATCACCATATAGATTTCTGGATATCAGTCCTGGGTAGACAGCAGCTTTTTTGTTGTCTCATATACACTGCCAGGTACCAGAACCTGATAGACAACCCCATGACCACATTGCCACCTGAGATACAGGATACTGAGGTATCAGGTCCTGCTGGACATTCTACCTCCTGTCATTGACCCACAAAACCTGCTAGATTCACATCTTGCTGGACACCACATCTCCTGACATATACCCCCAGGGGTAACCCACTGTTAAATAGCACTTACACTGCTAGGTGTACTTACTGTACAACCTCCCCAGTGCCTCAAATACATTTTGAAGTATTGGGCCGTGCATGACTTTCCTCCAAACACCACATTGACTGCTAGGTAGTGGCCCATGCTGAATAGGTCTCCAACATACACATCACATTAGTTCTGGGTATCCAGTCCTAACTGATCCCTGACAAAACCTCACATTAACGGATAGTCATCAGGCCATGCTGGATACTCCCCTGCCCCTGTACCTTCAACACACTGCTATGTCCTAGGCCCTGCTCGACAGCCTCACACTATTGAAGTCCACACGTACAGCTGGGTGTCAGGACTCTCTTAGACATCAGCCCTCATCAGTACATACTACGACGATAGTTACCAGGCCTTCATGGACACTCCTGTACCTCTGTCACACACGGTAATCTACTATGTCCTAGGCCCTGCTGGATAAACTTTTAGGACATCAGTCTTGATGGACATCCCCTCACCAGTCTATGTATGTGTAATGCCAGCACACTGTCCACTAGGCCAAGCTATGTGGCAGTGTATATGGGTTTTCCAGTAATGTCACTTACCTAGCACTGTGTGTGGAGTGGCATCCTCAGTGAAGAGCTGTTTAAAAAGGCATAAACACCTGAGTATTAAGTGGTTAGGTGGCCTTGGTTGTCTGAAAATAGCACTGAGGACATCCAGCAGGGAGTGATAAAAGCAGTGTACTTAGGGCTGTGGGAATGGGGGAAGACAAGTGCCTCAGGACCTGGTGTCTAGCAGTTGTCTGTGGTAGTCGGGGGGATGTCCTAGAAGGCTTCAAACCCGGTATATGTGATGTGGATGGTGGAGAGTGTCCAGAAGGAGCTGAACATGGCAGTACATGTGGGGCCTCCTCAGGGCACATGGTGTGGGGCCTGCTAACTAGCTTGTGTTTTTCAGAAAGCAGCAAGGAGTTGGCATGGTCCAGTAACATCTGTTATCTGGTGTAAGTGGTGTAGCTACTCTGGTGTGTTGTCCATTGAGTCCTGACACATTAATATTACAAGGGGTTCTAGAAGAGTGTGTCTAATCCTGCCTGAAATTTATCACTGTATTTGTGGCAGCAGCATGGGACAGTGGGAGTTACAAACTTCTAGGCATCAGGCCTTGCTTACACCTCCCTCACAGATACCCCATATACACAGGAAGCTATCAACTCCTGCTGCATATCCCTGGGTGCATACAACCTTCCAGAACTCAGGTCCTGCTGGGTCCTACCCCACATAAACTGGTAGATTCCAGGCCCTGCTGAACAACAGTTAGAGCCCTACACACACTGTTATAAAACATGCTACTGGAACTCTAGCCTCACTGGACACATTCCCTCACTGTCCTCATCACTCATAAAGATGCCTCTATGTTTCAGTCTATGCTTATAAACCCACTGTGCCTCACTACACATAAAAGGCTAGGTGTTACACCCTATGAGACCTCTCACCTCACACACACTGCAGGAAATCAGGCTCTGACTTCCTAACGCACACCCTAGTTTCACTGCTAAGTTTAGTCCTGTTAGGTACTCAACTACCAGACTAAGGGCACCTTTAGGGCTCAGGATACAAAGGACACCCCTCCTCCTGCCTCCACTGTGCTGTGTATAGTATCAGGTCCTATTGGACCTGCCCCATACACAAAGTGTGCAGGGACAGCCTTAGGGATGCATGTTCCACTTTTCCCAGTCATTTCCATCTGCACATTGTGTGTTGTCAAGCCATGCTGGACAGTGTCCTGCCGTTTCCCTATAGAAACTCCTAGATATCTGGCCTTTCCCCAGCTGCTCAGCTTGCCCCATGTACACTAATACATCAGACCCTACTGGAGTCCCTTGATCTCTGTAGTGAACTCACACCCAGGGCCAGCTGTCAGAGCATACTGGGCATCCCACTGCAGACCTCCACCCTCTGCTATGTTACTGTTGTGTTTCAGGAGTTGTTGCATCTTCTGACAACTATTCCCTCCTTCCTTCAAAGCTCCATTTACAGCATGTAGTGGGCCAGCAGCAGTTGGTGGTATCCAGCATGGTGTCATAGCTAGCAGTGTGTGTGTGTGTGTGTGTGTGTGTTGGCAGGTTTGTCCTGCTGGTCCTCATATGTACTGGACCATGTTGGAAGAGGGTATCTTTCAGATATGACTTTGGGCGGTGGCAAGGTACAGGATGTCCACATATGTGCTTGTGCCTTCAATATTGTCACCATGATTTCTGTTCAGTAAGGAGAAGCAAACTTGCTGTCAGACACATTGAATTCATGGAAGATGGTAGAGCCTGCTGACATGTTTGGACCATCTCCTAGGGACTGAAGCTTGCAAGGAATGAAGGCAGAGTTGGGTGCATTCCTGACCTTCCTGTAAACTGAACAGTTCTGTGACCAGGTGGAGGAAGCCACAGTTGCTGGACTTTGCACAAACCAATCAGGCCTTCACAATTACTCATGCATGGTCAGATTCCAGAGGAGAGCTTTGTCACCTCTCTTTGGCCTGATGGATATCGTTATTGCCATTTCCTAGCCCAGAACACATTTACAACATGGGTTAGAGGGTGCTGTTGATACTGCACAGAGCTACTCAGTACTGAGTCAATGAGGTATTTTAACCTTTCCAACAGAGTCTGTTTCCTGTGTCTCTCAAGTGATGAAGGAGAAAAGGCCCATCTCTGTGGATGTTGAACCAGGGAACAGGGAGCATCCCGATTAGGATTGAGAGGTTCGGGAATGAGCCAGGCTCAGCTTCATGGGGATGTGTTCCTGTACACCCATCAGACACCAATGAAATTCTGGATATGAGTGCCTGTACCCTTCACCCAAGCTGGTAAAGCATGGCACATCCATCCCGGCTCCTGACTTGTATATGCAACATGTCCTGGAACCTTAACTAGCACCAGGTGAGCCACCCATGGGAAATAGGACCCTTTGGCCCCATTTGCACATTAGGCTAAAAGGTCTTGTTCTCTCTTTCCTAGCTGATGCTGCAACAAACTTCCTGAACAGGATGCAAAAGTGTTTCAGCTCAGCCTGATATACAACCCCCATGTGGTTGTGACTCACAGGCTGAGAGCCACCACTCTAAGCAGCTCTTGCAGGAATATCAGCTTGACCCTGAAACCTGAGAGGGCCTGGTGCCCAATGGTGGTGCACATCTCCCTGCCACAAGGCTCTGTCCTCTGTGATGACCCATCTACAGTGTTGAAGTGTGATGGTGCAGGAATATTCCCAGGTCCCCCTCCTCCTCTTCCCTGAGTGGAGCCTCCATTCTTGTGGTGGATAGATTGTATTTAGAGGACATTAGCCAACCTGTGCACTCCAGGCTTTCCTTATCTAGGACACACTGTTCTTGTGTTAGACAGGAGGTCAATTCCAGGAAGGAGCTACACACAAGGCCCCTGAATAGGACCTAAACGGTAATAGCTGGGCCTGCTCAGGGCCCTCAAAGCAGGTCATCATTTAGGGGTTTCAGTCCACTGGTGGTCAAGATTGAATGGCAGTGCAGTGTTAGACCCCAGGTTCATCAGCTTTGTCCAAACAGGATGCAATAATGGTGACGGACAGCCTCAGTACCCTGCAGGTACTTCCTGGTTCCTCATTCCTCCAATAAACATGTCACCTACGGATGTATTTAGACACCTGTGCATATTTTTGTATCATACATACATACATACATACATACACACACACACACACACACACACACATGTCATTATATATAAACATTCAGATTTAATTCATGGCAAAATGGGCTTTAAGAGAAAGACACTCCTGACCTTCATGTGCCCATTCTGAGGGAGGCACAGGGAAAGGTTACAGTGACAGGAGAGATGTGAATTCATTCTGTTAGGTCCACTTGTTTTTAAGTGTGTATCAGTTTTCCCTCCTCACTCACTAAATGCTCAGTGTTTGATCTTACACTGCATGTTATGTGTTCCTCTCTTTCAGGAGCACAAGACCCCAACCTGCTGCAGGGCGGAGAGCAGAGACAACTGGAGTCTTCCCCATAACACTGGTTGACTCTATCTAGCAGGCTTCAAATGCCTAATCTGTGATTCTGGACACAGGAAAGGAGGGGCTTGAGGAGTGGTGCCTTGGCTGGCCTGCTTGTTCTGCCAGGGCAGTGACTTGCAGTGATGTTCCACTGATTAGGTTCTCGGATAGTAATTGGTGAAGTCTAAAAGTCTCTTTGAAAGTAGACAGTGTGTGTGTCTGGAACATGCTGGGAACATAATTTTAATAGTAATATTATTTTCTATAATCTGTAAGACCATTGAATAGTTATTTATTTATTTATAGTTTGTTTAGTTTCGTTTGATGAGCTTCCTGGGATTTTGAACATATAGATTCAGGTTATCTATGAATGAGTCTCCTATGCCAGTTCCAGTGGGATGAACAACTAATCCTCCCTTCCTACTTCCCTCCCTCCCTCCCACTCCCTCCTTTTCTCCCCCCTTTCTTCTTTCCTTCATTCTCACACACCCTCCTCCTTTTCCAGTCCTCTGTGTCTCCAACCTCCCTCTCCTGCACTGGAGATTGCATTTATTACCATCTTTACCTTGGCATGGTAGCAATGCCAGCATTCCCCAAAACAAGGAAGCAGAAACTGGAGAATTGTGACATTATTGGCCAATCTGGCCTGCATTAAAAACAAAACAAAACAAAAAAGAACAACCTTAACAACAATTTAAAAAAAAAAAAAAACATGTTCCTTCTTAAGTTCATCAGCCTTCCCCTCTAAAGCGCACGGTCATGGCTGTTCCCTGATGGGGTTGGCCTTGCATTTATCTTTTAATGTTTTGTTTCATCCTCTAGCTCATGTTTATTACTTGTTTCCTTTTTTCCTCTATAGATATTTAATTCTATTGTGTCATGTTATTTATTTTGTGGATTTTGTAATCATAGTTACTAGATGCTCTAATGATGTCCCAAACCTATTTCAGATTCATAGTAATCTAGCTTTGATAACATAGAAAAACTGTTTCAAATCAGCTGGTTTCTTTCCCTCCTCTGTGCCATGATGGCCATGTCTATTACATCTCTATGGTAGAAACCCATCCACACACTGTTTCATTACTTCATAGGACACCCAGCCCTTTTGAGTCTGTTCATTTCTACACAGCCCCTATCACTCCTGTCCTTCCCATATTGTCTGTTTGAATTTGATTTACCATCTGGTACCATTTTTTTCACACTAGGACATTCCTTCCCCATTGTGAGTTTTAAGACAGCCACAACCCATCCCTTTCTTTGTCCTTTGGTGTGGGTCAATTTTCTAGGAGCCTTCACAGCTGGCCACAGAATCTGATGCAGGTATATCTTTAAAGACTGAGGGTCTCCAGATGTTCTTGCTCTCTGACTATACTGAATTCTTGCTGATACCTTCTAGAACGTCCAAAAAAAACTTTCTTCCTTATTTTGAGGGTTAAAAACCACAGGATTAGGTGATTAACACCTGTAGCATAAAGGCAGGGCATTCATAAAATAGCCTTTTCTCCTTCTCTGCAGAAACCTCTCAGATCTAACTCCCAGCCTGCTTGTGGAGTCCCAGAAAAAGAAGGGATTTTAATCTTTAATTGCAAGTTCTATATCTAAAAATTTCTCTGAATCCATACACTCAAAAAAATTCTCTGTCTTCTCTTTGTCCTTAGCACTTATGTATCTTTCAGAATATATGATCACATGGTAAAAAGTTCACCATAAATTTACACATAGATTCAGATCATAAGTTGAATAAGTTAACAACAGAGAATGTTTAGATGAATATCAATTAAGAGTAATTATCTCAATAAACATTATCTGTCACTAGCACAATAGGTTCATTGAAAGTAAAAAAACCATAATTTTAGTGACTAAGTTATTATTGAAATTTTCTACAAGTCAACCCAGTCAATTTTTTTTATCTTTTCTCCTTGCACCTATAGTATATTCCCACTGCAATTCTTATAAAATTAATTGTTTTACAACCTTTTGGAATATGCTCTCAGTTGTAAATGCCTGCTTTCTATCTCAGAAATAATGAACTCTTCTGACCCTTGAAGACTTGCAGAGTTCTCATTGCAGTTTTGACATGAGAAAGTATTTAGTGGCAGTCCTATTGCTAAAGATCTTAATAATTCCTAATACAATTTTAGGAATTCTTTTATGATCATCATTAAGAATTAAGAAACCATCTACTTCTCTATATAGCATTCCTACAATACAGTACATTTTTGTGGCTCTGCAGAAATGTGCTAAAAAAGGGTGAGCTAATACCTAGTGTTGGTTATATAAATTTAATGTTAACTGGGAGTATACTAATAGCAGGAATCTTTTGTCCACTCAGTCTTCTCGGCCTTGCCTAAAGAAGCAAATCCGACATATGTCACAGTTCATGAGGGAACCATCTGGGGAAAATCACCTGCAAGATGTTAGTGTATCCTTGATGGCTCCTGGCATCAGTGGATATTATATGCACAACTCCAAGCTGCTGTTTGTCTCCAGTTTCTCTGTATCTCAATGAATGGTTGTGCATCTCAGGATTCTATGTGGACAGCTGCCCATTCCAATGTTTGTTTTAATTTGAACTGGGTCACATGCTGTCTGGTCAGGACGACCTGGCCCTGCTTGTCTCCAATTAATCTGTACCAACATGAATGGTCATTCTTTTTGGGAGTGTGGAACTGGTCAAAGGCCATTTCTCTCTTCACTCAGTTCAGAAGATGGTCACAGGCCCTCTGGAATCAATGCCTGACTGTAGTTTGCCTCCAATTCCCCTGAATGTGAATGGGTGGTTGTGCTCCTTGGGGCTGGTGTGGGCACAACTCATTCTGTTTACCCCTTTGCTGTAGTGTGGGTGATAGAGACCCTCAGAAGTATTGGGTGAGTCACCCAGCTGGGTGTCAGTGATTCCAGTTTTCATCCTTGAACCTTTGATTGGTCCCCTATGTTATGCACCAGGATATGCACATTTATGATGGGTGGCAGTTCAGCTGCCATAGCGTAGACAGGCTTTTCTCTTTTTAATGAGTTCTCTGTTTAGTTGCTGGTGCAGAGCTTTTCTTCTTCAAAGAATTTCCCTTCCCCTTGTGTTTTTTATCTTGTGTTTTGTGTTGAGGTTTTCATATTGTACAGCATTCCTTGTGATGTTCTTCAAAGAGGTATTAGGAGGAGCCTCTCCTTTTCCTGCTTTAAAAAGGGAAGACTGACTCCAAGCCTTGGCTGTAACCTTGAGCTTGGTGGAGCTTGGAAAAGAAGAACTTACTCTCTCAAGCCTTTCTCCCTGGCTTATACCTCTATATCTTATAATACTCTGCCTCTCTTCATGGGGATGAAACCCCATGAGATCCTTCACTTTGTTCTTATCCTTGGGTACTCTGACCTCGAGTTGCTAACCACTAATCTCTCCTCATGGACACATCAGCTAAACCCTTGGAAGTTTTGGGTTTTGGCATGTGTTCTTGAATCTTGGGTACAAGTGCTTGAAGACAAGCTGACCGTGGCAGGGTATACTGTTCCGGAGCCATCAGGATAATGTCTCAGAGGTCAAGACTTTGGCTGCATGCTTGATCTCAAGTTAATCTTACTATATACCCTTGTGTTTTTAGAGCTGAGTCCCCTGAGTGCTATGGGGTAAGTGTTTGGAGATGTCCTGTGATTTGTGGGCTTCTAAAGACTCTAATTCTTGGGACTGATATTGATGGCTTGGCCACTGGGAATGTCACTGGATTCCAGACTTACTCTTAAGGCAAGAGGTGACTTTTCTTTCACCTCTCATATATTATTTTGTTTGGTCACTGAAGGTTGGAGAGTTTGTTTAGGGCCAACCACTATCACATGTCAGTAGAGATGTCCTGAGGCCACATCCTCAAAAATCTTCTATGGTGCATGCTTGTCCTTTTCTGGGGTGGTATTTTGTTGCAGGCTGCCTCTTCCTGTTCCTCAGATAGTCCTGCTCTGCTGCCGCTTTGCCTGGAAATAAAAAGCAGGGCTCTGAACACTAATGTATCTCTTGCATATCATTTGTCCTTTGAGGGCCCATGGCTGGCAGCTGGTGGACAGGGTTTTGGGTCTTCTGAACCTCTGCATATGAGTGCATAAATACAGCACTGTAGCCTAGCAGCAGTTATACTTTCTACCCTTGTCCTTCCTGAATCTTTGTGATACACATTTTCCAGGATCATGGCATCCTTGGAATAGTATTCAGCCTTGGAATCACAGATGGTTGAGGAGGGATACACAACCTGGGGAAGGTTTGAGGCTGGAAACCCAGGTGGATAGAGATTCCTTGCCTCAAGGATCTGCAGATATGGTCTCCTTCTGTGTTTCACTGGAGCAGTGTTCACATCAAATAGCTTATCTGTCCTTAGTACAGGGTTCCTGGATGTCAGCCTCTTTCTAGGCCTGATGCCTGAAGGGCAAGGCACTTCATTGTGCCTAACACCTAGGCACTTATTTTAGGCATGCTGGATGTTACACTTAGTTTTGCCTTTGCGAGGGCATCTCCCTGGACACACTCTCTATCATCTGGCTCAACTTGTAGCTTTTCGAATTGAGGATGGAGGCCTGGACAGGCTGGGAGAGTTGGTGCCTGTAATGATCAGTGTTGGCAGGAAAATGTCTGTGATGCTGATTCAGGTTCCTAGATGGGAGGAATCTGACAGAGCTTCCTTGTTTTTCTCCCACACTAGGTACCTTGTCTTCATTCTGTGGCTCCTCATGGTGCTGGAGCATCTGATGACACTTAGGAAGGATGGAGGCTGATAGGTTTAATGCACAGGGTGCCCCGGACACGTTTCCAGTGGCCTGGCTAATGGCTGCTTAATGTTTTTGTTCATTAGCAGCTATAGTGCCTTTCCATTTCAGTCCATTTTTCCAGGGTAGTTTTTAGTTGGAAGGTATGCCTGTAACTTCATCTCAATACTGGTACCAGCTCTTCTACAGTCCCTACTCTGGAAACAAAAAGGTATTAGGTTGCTGTAGAACTTGTTAGTTCTATTTCATGGATTTCTTGCAAACCTACCAAGCTTGGTGTTACAAATTGTTGAGGCAATGGCTGGTCCTGAGAAATCTATGGAGGTCCATGTGCCTCGCATAGTCCTTGGACAGGGACACATGCATCACTAAATCTCACAGTTTTATGTCCTGGTAAGGAAGGGCTTCTGAACACTTGAGTAGCAGCTGCAACTGACTCTGAGAATACAGAGGATGTGCCCCAGACAAGTCCACTAAATTTCTGCTGTATAGGAGCCTCTGAGATATTGATGTAAGACAACAGATGAGAGAAAGGAAGGTGATCCATTTTCTTATTAGAGTTTGAGAAATGTTGTGGTGTGGAATTCAGCAAAAGTTCCTTGCTGGGACTGTCAAAGAGAGGAGGCAAAAGAATCAGCTCCAAACAGAAGATTAAGAGGCCCAACAGTCTCTGTAAATATGCAACCTGTAGTCATATAGTCCATCCATTGTCCCCATATCCCATACTCTGTAGTGTCATGTTCAACAGGGATGTGTTCCAATCTTTCCCTGCATAGGGTCTTCAGTATGACGATCCCTGGGCCATGAGCTCATGTTCTTGTATGAAAAATTTCACAAGACGGAGATTTCTTACTTTTTCATAGGTTGTGATGGAGCCTTGGTGTCTTCCACATTTTTTCTGCCGTTTGTACAGCCTGGAGCTAGTTATGTAGGATAAGGGAAAAGAATGAGAACACACAGGAGTGAGGCATCTCTCTAGCCACTCCCCATGCTGGGACTCTAACTCTCAAGCACCATAGTGCAAGGACAGAGCACTGAACTTGAGCCTAGGGAGTGGAGTGACCTCATCTCTCCATTCAGACTTTCCTTGCTCTTCCCTCTTCTCCTGTCATTCTCCTTACAATTCTGTAAGGGCCACAGGACATCCTGGAATAATTTACACCTGGGAGAATTGAAGCTACATAATGGCAGGTGGACCTTAGAGTCCTCCATACACAGGCACAGAGTCACTACACTGACTGGAACTACATTCCCAAGTGTGGCACCCATCCAGGCCAGCCACAGCTATGTTGTATCACAAAACCTGGGGTTTCCCTGACTATGATTTCCTTCCCAGCAGCTCCCACTTTCTTCTTGTAGCTGTGCATCTCATGTCCAAAGAGCATGACTTTTATCATGACCTTCTTCAATGAGGTGAGAGCCAGATGGAATTCTTCTCTATAGGAAAGCAGAAGCTTACCTTTTACAGTAGCGAGTTTCTTCCTGGTCTTGTTCTGCCCTCTTCTGTACCTGTCAGTTGGAAACAATTCAAATGAGCTGGGGTCCCTCTTTACTCTCTCTGGTACATGACCTCCCTGCACTCTGTGTTCATGGATGACATGAAATCCGCATTTCCCAGGGAGCTCTCCAGTCCATCCTTGACTCACCCACACTGTGTATAAACACAGTTACTTTTGGCCCTGTTGGAAATATAGCAGAAGGCACTGTTTCAGGTACCACAGATGTCTTCAAGTCAGTGTTCCTCAGATAGGATCCTACCCAAGGCTGATCTCTGTAGCTGACTCTGGGCTGTCAATTGATACCTGCTACCTCAGAGCAGATAGGTCTCAATCCCTGATCTGAGGTTAATGATCTCATACCCTGCTTCACATCACCTCAACACTAACAAGAGTAACTGCTTGAGCACAAAAAAGAAAGATGCCTTGTCTGATAGCTTGCCCTGTGTCCTCACCAACTCAGAAATACATCCTGTCCATGGAGCCATGGTTGTGCTTAGTGCCCTCTATGCCACTCTCTACAGATGATCTGAGAACTTCAGGCAGATACCTCAGGGACATGCTCATCTTGGCCTTGCCTGCCAGTTTCTGCAGCCTGAGACGCGGCTCTTTCTAGAGAGTTCCCTCACCTGTCACTTTCTAGACTTTGAATGTTTTTCTCTCTTCCACCCTTCTCCACCCCTTTTTCTTTCACTCTTTCAATTCCATAACATTACATAGGAAGGAAAACATATATAAAGGGGAAAGGGGAAGACATTATTGTTAGACTACTTCCTGATGATTAGGGGGTTGAGTTCCTTGGGGGAAAGTTTGATCTTTGCCATAAGGATATCCAAGTTTTTCTTCTTTCTTCTGTGCACATGACTACTTAACAAATAATAAACACCAACAACTGATAGAAACAACAAACAACAAACAGCCCACCATGCCTCCCAAGGCCCAATCATTTATATACCCTCTAAAAAATACCCTCTGAGAATTCCATGCATCACAGAAATGCAGAACATATCAGCTGCTGGCAGAATCACACACCTCTTAGAGCATGAGACAAATCATTGTCAGCTGATGTGGAAAATCTTAAGTAGCAGCATATCTCCCATTTGAGGTTAATAAACATATTTTTGTATTTACCTTTGAAAAAGAACAAAAATGCTAAAATTTATCAGTACACCTGTCTATCTAGGAAATGTGAGAGTAAAGTTTGTGAACGACAAACTGCAGCTCCATTGTGTGTGAACCATGTGTTTGCTCACCTTTGCGATGTCCCCTTTGCTCCCATCTGGTGGTGACAGTAGGTAGTCTGTGAAGAATGGGAATAGTTCCAAAAACAGCCCCTCCTTTGCACACATCCCAATGCTCATGTCCATGGCTATGTCCATGGAGCTGGGGTTCATCCACGAGTCTTTAATGCTATTCTTCAGAAAGAGGGAATTCTCCAGCTTCTGAATTGCAGTGCAGCTGTCAGGACACTGAGTCCTAAAGCTCAGTGTGAGATGTGTCAGGAGGGCTCCTGGCACATCACACTGCTGTGGCCTCCTCATCACAAAGGGGTCCTGGCAGTAGAGAGGCTGCCACAGCCCCTTTCCAGCCCCCAGCTCAGTGTCCCCTCCTGTGTCCTTTCCCTGCTCCCCCTTCCAAATCCTGCTTGTGAACAAGTCAGAAGTAGATTCTGTCCATGTTTTGTTTCTTCTTTCTGAGCCCCAGTATTTCTCGGTATAGGCTTATATTTTTCACAACCTACTTTAATATGGTTCAACCTCCCCTCTGGCCTACCACCCACAAGAGGTAGTGGAAAAGGAAGGGTATTGGGATATGGGGAAGTGGAGCTGTTCAGAAATGGTTCTTTAAGGCAAATTCCAGTCCTTGTTGTTCTCAGTCCAGTCCCCTAACAAACACTGAACATGAATCAGCTGCAGTCTAGTCTATTAAGCAGACACGGCACAGGAATCAGGAAGGGCAGCTCAATCCACCACTCGCTAGGTCAACCAATGTACTGTAAGAATGTGTTGACAATTGAGTGAAACATGCAAATGCCTCACGATGGGGGCATGTTTATAGTTATGTGTCTACAGGGAATGAAAAAACTATGCTTACCAACAAAACTTATTAGATCAAACCAGGGAAATCCTATTGTCACCACAGACATGAAGGTCTTCACAAAGCAAAAAGCTCAAGTTATTCACAAACATTCTCAGTGTCTGAATTTTTTTTAAAAATTCATGCAAATCAACTTCAAAAGGGCTAGCCCAAGGGACTAGGGTACCCAAGGGCACACTGGGTAAACACAAAGACTGGACACTATATAGCCTGGAAGGACAATACAGAAATGGGATAAACACAGAGTCTGTAAATTAAATGTTCTAGGCACTTTTTTTTCAGATTAACCATTTTGCCGGGGGGTGGGGGGAGGGCAAAAACCAGACAATACAGAGCCTGGATAAACTCAGAGACCAGGCAATAAACGTTACAGCTATCTTTATTCAGAATAACCATTTTCAGCCTTGGGGCCCAAAACAGGAATTTTGTGCCCCAATACAGCAAGAAAAGAAGACTATTGTCCTAATCCCTTAAGTTGGGGTGGGTAGTTTTAGTCACTTGATGTGTTATGGTTGTTGTCATCTATGGTTGTAGATGGTTTTGTTTGAATTTTTGTATATTAATAGAAATTTAAGGGTTTTGTATAATTATTGTCTTCTCTATTGAAAGAAATGTAAGGTTTTTATTTAGTCATTTTATATCCATAGAAATATAAGCTTGTTTTGTTAGCCTGGTTTTGACTGTATTGTACATAAGCCCTTTATTAAAAATGTGATGGTTCTTAAAATTGTATCTATTGTGAATTAATTGTTAATATTGGAGCAAAGGACAATTGTTAAACAGGAGGGTACGATGAGGAAGCATAAGGGTTCTTTGAAAAGACATTTGTGTTGGATGGCGTTTTGCTGGGGCAAAGACATGAAGGAACAGTTCCTGAAGTAGACACAGGTGAAAGGATGTTTGGACAAAGCAAGCACAGGAAAGGACCTGTGATGAATGATTCTTTGATAACAAGCCACATGATTGGTCTACTGTACATTTCTTAGTTGAGCTTCATTTGTCAAGACTCCATAGAGAAAAACTCTCCAAAGAATTTCTGGCTGTGTGCTGTGCTTCATTTTCTTGCTTTTTTGAGGACTTGAGCCAATTGCCAGAGTGATGACAGCTGAGACAGACTCAAGAGCTGAGTCAAGACACATGGTGAGGCAAAACCAGGGAGGACAAGTGATGTTTGGAGGGAGTGTAACTAGGACTCCATGGACTGTGAGAAGAGCTTGTCTTGCTTGCACAGCTAAACTCTTCTTGGTCTTGTGTCTTCACTCATGATCTTCACTCAGTCCAGAGAGGCACAGCTGCTCCTGGCATACCCTCTGGTTCCGAATCCCTTCTGCTGACTCCTGCTGATTCCACTGAAGCCTAGCTATTCCTGCTAGGGTGTGCCACTGCTGCTGCTATTCTGACAATACTGAACTTGTCTGCCCATGTATCTGGGAAGTGTTGGTGAGTGGATCAAGCTTCCACTGCTGACCTGTGCAATGAACTGCTGATTTCCTGACAAAGAAGATGGATTTGCTCCCAAGAACTATTCCTGAACAGGTCCACTTCCCCCATATCCTTTCTTTCCCACTACCTCTCCTGGCTGGTGGGCTAAAAGAAAGATTAAAGCACTTAAGAACCATCATTAAAAGTAAGCTTTGAAATAATTTATGACTACTGATATTTTTGAGGTAATTTTGTATGAGCCCCTTTGTTAAGGTGTTTATCAGCTGCAGGAGTTCTCTGGTAGAGTTTTTGTGGTCACTTATGTATACTATCATATCGTTGCCAATAATGGCACTTTGGCTTCTTCCTTTCCAATTTGTATCTCCTTGATCTCCTTTAGTTGTCTTACTGCTCTAGCTAGAACTTCAAGTATTATGTTGAATAGATAGGGAGAGAAGTTGCAGCCTTGTCTTGTCTCTGATTTTAGTGGAAGTGGTTAATTTCCTCTCCATTTAATTTGACATTGGCTATTGACTTGCTGCTGTCTATTGTCTTCATTATGTTTAGGTATGCACTTTGTGTCCCTGATGTCTCCATTAACATGAAGTGTTGTTGGATGTTTTCAAAGGGTTTTTTCAGCATCTAATGAGATTATCCTGTGGGGTGTTTTTCCTTTCAGTGTTTTCATTTGGTGGATTACTATACATTGATGTAATTCCATATATTCAACCATCCCTGCATCCGTGGTCTACTTGATCATGGTAGATGAAATGAAATCTTTGATAGTGTAGTTACATCCAGTTTGCCTGTAATTTGTTGAATGTTTTTTACATTACTGTTCAGAAAGATCATCAGTCTGAAATTTTCTTTGTTGAGTCTTTGTGTGGTTTAGGTATCAGTGTGATTGTGGTCTCACAGAATGAGTTTCTCAATGTTGTTCTGTATCTATATTCTTGAGTAGTTTAAGGGATAATTTTTTTTTGAAAATCTATGCAAAAACTTTCTGTCCCTGGGCTTGTTTTGGTTGAGAGTCTTTTAATGGCTGCTTTTATTTCCTTGGGGGTTTATAGTACTGTTTGAATTGTTTTCCTGGTCTTGATTTAACTGTGTTAAATGGTATGTGTAGAAATTTTAAATATTTTAAAATATTGTGATATTTAATATTCCTAAACTTAAAGTAGTAACATAATCTTCATTATTTAAAAGAATCAATTTTTAAATGAAATTTGTTATTGTAATTGATATGTATTCTAATGTAATAAAAGTGAGAATTCAATATACTATTTTCAGATTTAATAATATTATGATAAATTGTAAAGGTTTTTTTCTCCTTGGAATTTGATAGGTATACAAAAATAAATGGGAAAAATGAAATTATTTTGGTGGATGAATCAGGTAAAGTCCTTCCATACACTATTAAGACCTATATGACTGGAGAGGTGACTTAGTAATTAACAGCCATGTCTGCCTTGGATGGGACCAGGTTTCAATTCCTGAACTCACCTGGTGGCTCACAGCCATGTGTAACTCAATTTTCAGGGGGAAAGGGCTTAGCATGGAATACTTTCCTGCCAAGACATACAACACATAAAGGGCTCATGTCGTGTGTAGCTGTTCACTACCCAGCCTATTCTCTGGGAACATGCTGCACTACCATTTCTCACTTAGCATCAGAACTGCCCCTACAGGCTCACATCCAGAATATAAGTTCTTATAAATCAATGAAGAGTGAGTCAGTTAAAAGTGTGGGAGGATGGCCTAAAGCTGAGCTGCATGTAAGAAAACAGAAATATAGACAGGCACCAAACATACTAAAAGTCCCTAACTCCATTGACTAATGCTACAGTTACTGAAGTGAGTAAGCTTGGGAAAAGAGGCTTCAAAGGACCAGAAAATGAGCCCAGCCATGGGCCAGTGGGAGCCTCTGTACACCTGAGCTGGAGCTGCTATTAATAGCAACATGCATGGAGGAAGTGGGTTCCAGGGAAGTCACAGCAATTAAATGGGAGAATGTGAACATCTGTCAACTTTAGAATAAATAGAGAAATCTGTATATATTAAACTTATGTGAGACTACTTAATACAAATGAGTCAGATATGGCTCTACTGAGCAAGGCTGCATCATCCTGTGCTACAATATTAAGTGGAAGATGCCAGACAGAGAGGAGACACAGTATGAGTGAGCCAGGCTGCTGAGTTGAGCAGTACAAGCTCAGGGTATCAAGATTCTACTTAAATGTGAGAAGGAGGTTTTCAAAGTAAGGTGACATCCTTTGCAAGGGGAGGGGTGATGACAGAGGAGCACATGGTCATTGAGGAACTGGCAGCATCCTGCAACTTTACCCTGGAGTGTTCATGCACTTGCTTTATATTTTTTGATGTCACATTTATGTTTTGCTACATTTTATTTTATCCTACACTAAAAAAAAATCTATGAAGAAGATACAAAAGAAGTAGGGAAGATTAGGTGGAACAGTGAGGGATGAAAATGGATTGTTTCATTTGGGGCTTGGCAGGAGGGATACGGAAATGAAAGAAAGCTAAGGGAGGAAAGAGGGGCGGTTGAACTTTGACAGACAATGGAAACATATAGGGTTTCTGTTCTCCTCAGAGTTCACAGGATTTTAAAGGAGAAATGTCCAAATTATCCACAAAGAAAACTTCTACCAGGAAACAATGACAAGCTGACAGCCATTCTCTACACCACAGTGGCACTGGTGCAGCATCATGTGAGCTGCATTTTCACATGTCAGCAAGGCAATGGCCTGGGCAGGATGGAACCAGTTCTCCAGGGGAGGGCACTGAGTGGACTCAAGGGGATGCCTATGGCTTCTCTCCAGGATTTTCTGTGTTACTTGACCTGCCTGTGTGACACAACTCTCAGTAGCCACCCATGGTCACACTGCAGGTCATGTTCTGGACCCTGCTCTAGTCAGAGAGGATGGCAGACTGTGGACAGTCACTACCCTATCACCCAGCAAGAGGTAAGTGGTGATAGGGGCTCAGCCTGCATCAAAGTGTGAAGGGGCTTCTGGGATAGGTGATCTCTATGTCTGTCCTAGAAATGCAGGTAGAGATTCTCCTACACTGGAACTGGGGATGAGAATTTGTGATTGTTGAGTCTGCACACCATTCTGTAGAGTGACACAAAAAGCAAGGAGTGACAGTGAAGGCAACACATTAGGCCACAGACCTGGGTGGGGTCTTCACAGGGTTGGCTCATCCTGAAAAACCCCTAGTGTTTTGTTGTCTCTGTAATGACAGAAAGATGAACACTTACTGCACAGTGATGGGACTGTGTGAGGATGACACCCATAAAGTACACATGTCATCCCAGGTACACTGTCTGTCCATAAACTTCACTGAGGCAGAAGCAATGCTGACCTTCCCCTGCTCCATCACTGTAGGACAGAAACCACTGTGTTGCAAGGCAGTAGCATGAACCAGGAAGCAGCTCCTATCTGGGAAGGAGCCATGGGCAGGAAAGCAAGAACTTCCGAAAGGAAGAGTTTCTTTGCAGGGAGAAAACCAAGTTTATTACCAGGAGGCATGGGGAAACAGCGGCTGGGCAGATAGGACATCTAGAAAATCCTGGTGTGGGAATGCTAGGATGGCCTGAGCTGCCTGCTCCTTGACCTATTCTGGTAAGGTCTACCTGGGGTCAAAGGCTCACTGGGCAGGAACTGAAGGCCAGGAGCAGTCAGTTCTGTGCTTGACTGGATGGTTCTCTTTGGGACTCAAAAAGCAGCCACAGCCCATTCCTTTCATTGTATTTTGATCTGGGTCAAAGGCTGGCTGGTCAAAACCTGGCTGCTGTGTGTCTCCAATTTCTCTGGATCTGAGTGAATGGTAGTGCCCCTTAGGACTTCTAGGTGGACAGTGGCCCATTCAAATCTTTGTTCTACCTGGGTCACAGGTTCTCTGGTCAGCAGGACCTGGATCCTGTTTGTCTTCAATTCCCCTGTACCTGCATGGAAGGTCATAACCCATGGGCATGGGGATCTGTTCAAAGCTCATCACCCACTCTGCTTGGTTCAGATGTTGATCATAGGCTCTGTGGTTTTCATTTCCTGACTCTAGTTCATTTCCAATTCCCCTATATGTGACCAGATAGTTTGCATGTCCAGGGTGATGAGGCCATAGCTCAGTCTGCTTAATGCTCTGCTATGGTTTGTGTCATACAGTCTCTCAGAAGAGAGGGATGAGCCACCCAGCTGGGATGTCAGGGATTCCACTTCACACCCTTGTACATTTGATGGGAACCATTCAGTGTTTTCCAAGATCTGGATCAGAATATTCACAAGGGATTGTATTTCAGCTACCATATTGTAGATGACCTTGTTTCTTGTTATAACCTCATGCATTTGCTCAGCAGCTGACGGGGGGCGTTCATGTTGTAATGAATCCCCCTGCCCGAGGTATTTTGTGCTGAAATTTTTATATTGTGAAGCATTCCAAGAGCTTTTAGAAGTAGTTTCTGGTTTTTCTGGTATCCACGTCTCAGTTAAATTCTTGAGCTGGGTGGAGCTTGGGATGGAAGGCCTTACTCTCCCACACCTTTTTTCCCCTGGTTTATGTCTCTAGATTGTATAATACTCTGAATCTCTTCACTGTGATGAGCCTCCTTGAGTTCCATCACTTCAATTTTATCCTTCGGGACACTGATCTTTTCAGTCTCTACCCTCTCATGTCTCCCCATGCGGACATCACTTAAGGCCTGAGAAGTTTTGGGGTTCTGGTACGTATTCGGGAATCTAGGCAGGGAGTGTTGTGCAGGCCAGCTGACCTTGGCAGGCAGTATGGTGCTGGGACCATCTGGATCAGGTCCCACAAGCCAGGGCTGTGGCTGCTCCTTTGATATCGAGTCAGTCTTACTGTATGCTTGTGGTTTTAGACCTGAGTCCTGTGCGAGCTGTGGGGTAGGTGTTTGGAGGTGGCCTGGTATTCTGTTAGCCTCTAAAGACCCAAAGTCCCTGGGACTGATACTGAAGGCTTGGCCATTGTGAACCTCACTGGATCCTGGACTCAGCCTCCATGCAGGAGGTGGCTCTTCTTTCCCCTCCACTCTATTGCTTTGTTTGGTTGTTGAAGGTGGGTCACTTGCTTTAGCGTCAATTACTATCACACGATAGCAAGGTTGCCCTGAGTCCACATCTTGAAACCTCTTCTGTTGTGCATGCTTGGCCATATTGGGGATGGAATTTGGTTGCAGAGTGCATGTCCCAGTTGCTTGGATAGTCTTGCTCTACAGCAGATTTACCTGGATGTAGAAATCAGGTTGCTGAACTCTCATGTTGCTCTGCATTGGACCTGGATGGACCTTTGAGGATCCATGGCTGGCAGCAGGTGGAGGGGCTCTTTGGGTCTCCTGAATCTCTGTAAGTGAGTCTATAGATACATCACTCTCTAGCCTGGCAGCTGATGCACTTTCTATCAGTGTCCCTCCTGGATCTTGGTGATGCAAATTTTCCAGGATCATGGCAGCCTTAGAATAGTATTCACCCTTGGAATCACAGATGGATGAGGAGGGATACACAACCTGGGGAAGGTTTGAGTCTGGAAGCCCAGGTGCAGTCAGATCTTTTGCCTCAGAGACCTGTATATATGGCCTCCTTCTTCATTTTACTGAAAGTTGCATGATGTCTGATGCCAGCTTCCTGTCAGTCTCTGAGTCAAGGAAGGAACGATGCTCAGCAGGGTTCCTGTGGAACAGCTTGTCTGTCCTCAGTGCAGTGTTCCTGGGCTTTAGCCCCTTCCCCGGGCTTCTGCTTGAAGTGCAAGGCAGGTCTTGGCCCTCTAGACCCAGGCCTTTCATGATGCTCTCATGTATGTTACAAGTTTCTATGTTCTTCTTTAAGGGTACCCCCAAGGGCACAGAACCCCTCGTTTTTCTACATCTGTAGCTTTTGGAGTTTAAGATGGAGGGCTGAGCAGGCTGTGAGAGTTGTATGCATCTCTTCTAATAATTATCACTGTTTGCTGGGGAATTTCCCTGAAGCTGTGTCAATTTCCTGGATGGGGGGAATCTGATGGGGGTTCCTTGTTGATCTCCAACATTAGTTGCATTGTCTTCATTCTGTGGTTCCTCATTCTTATGGACCATATGACAATGCCCTGGAAGAATGGATGCTGGCCTGATAGCTTTATTGTGGAGGCTGGCCCTGGAGAAGTTCCTAGTGGGCTTGCTAATGGCAGCTTGTTGGTTTTGGGTACCATAACCTTTGTTATTTTTCCAGTACAGTCCTTGTTGCCAGTGCTGGTTTTCAGTTGGTCTGCATGTCTGTGCCCTCTGTCAGTGTTAGGGCATGATGTTTCACAGGGACTACTCTTGAAACAAGGAGGTGTGTGTTTTGTTGTAGAACTTGGAAGGATTTCCATTCCTAGGGCCTGTGTCTCACCTACCAAGCTTGTAAGTGGTTGAGGCATTGTCTATTCCTGAGAATGGGGTAGGGGTCCTTGAGCCTGGGATAGAGCTTGGAATCACAAAACCTCATAGTTTTATGTTCTGCCAAGGAAGGGATTTTGAAGACATGGGCAGTAGCCACAACTGACTCAGAAAATATGGAGGATATGCTCCAGAAAATTTGACTAAACTCCTTCTGTATAAGATGTTTCAAAAACATGAGATAAGACAACTGCTGAAAGAGAGGAAGGTGATTCATTTTCTGAAAAGGGTTCCACAAGTGTTGTGGTGTGGAGTCCTGGAGAAGTTGATTGGTGAAGCTACAAAAGACAGGAGGTAAAAGCATCATCCCCAAGCAGAAGATCAAGAGGCCCATCAGTCTGTGTAAACATGGTGCCTGTAGCCATATGGTCCCTCCACTGCCTCCATAGCACATGTTCCTTAGTCTCACACACAAAAGTGCTGTCTTTCCATCCCACCCTGGGTAGCATCTTAAGTATGAAGATGCCCAGACCCTCAGCTCACATGTTGGCATGAAAAATTCCAGAAGACAAAGATTTCTTACATTTTCATTGTCTGTGATGGAGTCTTGGTGTCTTCCACATTTTTTCCTACAACTCTACAATCTGGAGATAGTTGTGTAGTATAAGTACAAGGAATGAGAACACCCATGAGTGAGGCATCTCTCTTATGACTACCCAGGCTAGGAGTCTAATGCTCACCCACTATAGTGGAAGGACAGGACACTGAATGTGCACAAGGAGAATGGAGAGAGTTCATTTCTCCACTTACACTCTTCCACTCCCATCATTCCTCTTACAATACACATTGCAGAGAATACACATTGAAAGAGAAATGCAGCTGGGAGAATTGAAGCTACCTGGTGTCATGTGGATGTGGGAGTCCCCCATACACAGGCACAGCATCAGTCCACTGCCTTGAACAGCACTCCCATGTGTAGCACTCATCTCAGGCCAAACACAGATGTTCTATCACCAAACCTGTGTTTTCTCTTAATCTAGGTACCTTCCCTGAAGTCCCACTTTCTTCCTGTGTATCATGGCCTTGGGAACATGGCTCTCATTATGACTGGTCACTAACAGATAGGCTAGATGGAATATCTCAACCCAGGAAACAGAAGCCTACCTTTTATGGTAGCTGTTTTCTTCCTGGTGTTGATCTGCCTCCTCTTCACAACCTGCCATTTAGAAACAACAGAAATGAGATGGGTCCACTCTTTCTCTCTCTGGTAGACAAGCAGCCTGCTCTCTTTGTCCTCAAATACATGAAATTTTCATTTTCCAGGGAGCTCGTTCTCATCCATCCTTTCCTCACACTGTGCATAAATACATTCCCTTATTGCCTTGGTGGAAAAGCAGCAAAAGGGGCTGACTCTGCTACACTTATCAGGAATGTCCTCAGTCAGTGTTCCTCAGACAGGTTCCTACCCAAGGCTAAGCTCTGTCGCTGCCTCTGGGCTTTCAGGTGATATCTGCTTCCTCAGACCAGAGGAGACTCAAGCCCTGATCTGAGGCCTTTGTTCTCATCACCTCCTTCACTTCAGGTCAACCCAAAGAAAAGCAAGCACCAGACCAAGGACAGATGATTTTTTTTTTTTTGAGCTTGTCCTGTGTCCCTCCAACTCAGAAATATAGTCTGTCCATGGAGCTACAGTAGTCCTTAGTGCTTTCTCTACCTTCTTGTACAGATACTCTGAGAGCTTCAGGCAGATACCTCAGGACCACTCTCACCTCTGCCCTGCCTACCAACACCTGCATACTCTTTCTGGAGATTTCCCCTCCGCTGTCTGTAGCTACACTTCTCTAAGTTGTAGGTTATCTTTCCTCCATTCTTCTCCACCCTTTTTCTTCTACCCATTCTATCCCCCAAGACTAGATCAGAGAGAAAAAGATAGAGGAGAAAGGGCGAGAAGTTATTGTTAGACTCTTTTCTGCTAATTATGTGGGCTTAGTTTTGGGGGACAAGTTCAATCTTTACTGTCAGGATATGCTGGATATCTTCTTCTTCTTTCTTCTGTGCACATGAGTAATCAACAAACCATAAACACCAGCAAGGGATAGAAAGCAACAACAACCCAGAACCCACAATGTGTCTCCAGGAGCTCGGACTGACACTCCTTCTGAAAGGTTCCCAGATTTCCACAAGTCAAAAGATCAGTGAAACTGTTTGCTGCTGACAAATTCATGCTCCTGCTTGAATATGAGGCAAACACAGTCAGTTGCTGTGGACAATCTGAAGCAACCCCACGTTCTACACCTGAGATTTAAAAATAAATGGATAAATAAATAAAAACAAAACCCAACTATATTCTTATATTTACTTTATACCAAAAATTGTCACCACACCTGTATTTCTATGAAATGTGAAATATATAGAAATACATGTGAGAGTAACAGTCATGAACAACAGACTGCTGCTCGATTGGGTGTGAACCAAGGCTGCTCTCACTTTGGGATGTCTCTCTCACTCTCAGGTGATGATGACTGGATACTCCTTCAGGAAGGGGATTAGTAGGAAAAAGAGTCCTGATCCACACATAAAGCCAATGCTCATGTCCATATAGCTGGGGCTCATCCATGAGTCACTAATGCTGTTCATCAGAGCAAGGAAATTCTCCATCTTCTGAATCACAGTGCAACTCTCAGACGACTGAGATGTGGTGTACAGCATGTGACCTGTCAGGAGGGCTCAGGATACATCTGCTGTGGGATCCTCATCACAAAGGGTTCCTGGCAGGAGAGAGGCTGCCACAGCCTCCAGCCCAGTGTCCCCTCCTGTGTCCTTTCCCTGCTCCCTCCTTCCAAATTCTGTTGCTGAGTCAGACACAAATAGGTCTCTGTTCATGTTCTGTTCCTACTCTCTGAGTCCCAGTATTCCTCTGTGTAAGCATATATTTTGCTCAACCTTCTTTTATAAGGGTTCACCCTCACCTCTGACCTACCACCCACCAGAAGTAGTGAAAATGAAATGGTATTAGGATATGGGGGAAGTGGACTGACCCGACATGCAGGTCCTAGGTTATTCATGAGGGACGAGGAGGATTACAACCTGGAAGAACAGGCGAGAGAGAGGATGGACTCAAGGAAGCAAGTGCTTGTCAAGAGTCATATATTTGGGCGCAAAGTGCTTATTTATAATACATTTCGCAAAGGGAGGGGTAAGAGGGATCCAGGTGATGGGAAAGTACAGAATCTTCTTGGCCTGTGCCCTGAAACAATGGCGGTCTAACTGCTTACTTCAAAAGATATGGTACACTGCTTTACATCTAAAAATCTATTTGTAACTATCAAGCAGAACCTTGTGGTTGCTAGGGAGATGAAGCTGCAGGAGACATTGTGCAGGTGGGGAGAAGTAGGGGGTGAGGGTAAGAGGCGAGGGTCCTGGCTTCTGACAGTGGACCTGTTTGGAAATAGTTCTTTTGGGAAATTCGAGTCTTCGTAGTTCCTAGCCAAGTCCCCCAGCAAACACCAAACTTGAATAAGAACTGCAGTCCAGTCTACTCGCAGACACCACACATGAATTAGGAAGGGCAGTTCAATCCATGAAAAACTGTGAGGCTCACCAATGGAGTTCAAGTCCAAAGATCATCAAGAAGCCCCTGGAATCTCACTAGAAGTTCTCTAGTGAGTCTTCTCTGAAGACTCCACAAGCTAAGGTCAACAGTGAAATGTAAGGTGAACCAATACATGGTAGTCGCCAGCAGTGACCAGCAAGGCAGAGCAAGGCGAACCAAAGCTGGAGCTCCCAGTGTCTGTGGGGTCAGATCAATGTTCCTTCTAAAGTCATGTCTCCTTTCATGTGCTTACTACAGAAAAACATCCTTTCACCTGTGTCTGCTTCAGCCAAACATTCTTTCACGTGTCAGCCCCACCACAACATCATTATATCATCTGAGTCTCCAAAGATATCAGAAGTTTATAGTTTACCTTTGTCTCCTGGAACATGTCTCCTTGAGGCCATCCGGTTCTTAGTTTTTGACAACGTATGCTTCTCTGTGGAACTTGAGTTTTTCTTTGGATTCTTTCTCTCAGATTGTCTTCTGTCTTCAGATCCATGTCTGTGCTTTTACGTGAACATACCTCATCACAAGTCAGACACAAGACTTAGATTTGTCTCCTATTTATTTAGCATTGTCATAATTCAATATAATCTAGAACAATGTGCTTTCTTTGCCTTAATGTATAGAATGGTAAGAAAAATGAAATTCATTTTTTAACCCTAAGAATGCATGAGGCTAAGTCTGAACTAAACCTTCTATAGTAATTAGAATGCTTAGTAGTGTTTTGCTTCTTTTCTTCACATGCTCACTTTTATAAATTAGCAAACTCTAATAGAATTTATTTGGGTATTTAAAATGCCTAATTGTCTTCTTGTTCGAGTAGTACCACAAACAACATGTATGTGCAGATATCTTCTTGGCAGGAAGTAGAGTACATCCTTTGAGCCCTTGCTCAGAAGTGGTCCACCTAGTCCTATAGTAGTTGTATTTTTAGGGACCTCTGTTCTGATTTCCCCCATGCTGCTGCAGTTTATACACCAAACAGTAGTTCCTGACATGTCTCTTCCCTCATCTTTGGTAGAATTTTTCATTTGTTTAGATCTCACTCACTGTTATTAGGTAAAATGGAATCACAGTGTTACCCTAATTTGAATTCATCTGATAGCTAGGAACATTGAAGAATCCTTTGTTGTGAATTCTCTGTTATGCTCTGCACCTTATTATTTGTTGGGTTATTTTGTTTGGCAGTGTCTATTTTCTTCAATTCTTCATATATTCCTAACTTGAATTTATCTCAAGTCTAGGAATATTGAACAGTTGGTAAAATCATTATTATACTCTGTGTGTTTCATTTTAAAAACTGCTCATTAGTCTATTTTTGATTGTTTTTTGATATTTAAATAGAAATAGTTTGTACATTCTAAATGTTAAGGCCCCACATTGGAATTTCACTGTTAGGATGGCTTTCCATCCTCTAGGCCTGTGATGCAATCATCTTTATCTGCACAGAGCCTTTTAATTTCATGTAATCTCATTTTCAATTGGTAGGGCTCCTTTATTTGCTATTGTTGTTCTTTTTTTCCATTATTTTGTATTCACTTTACATCCTGATCTTATTCCCTCTTTCCAATCCAACTGCCAGAAATCCCTCCCACAATACTCCTTTCCTTCTCCTCTGAAGGGACACTCTACCTTTGGTACTAACAAGCTCCACCAATCAACTGGAAGCAGGACTAAGCACATCCAGTCCCACCGAGGTCTACACAGGCAGTCCAGCTGGAAAAGGGAATCCAAAGGCAGACAACAGTCAGAGGCAGCTCCTGCTGCAATTTTAAAGGACCCACAGGAAGCCTGAGCTGCATAACTGCTACAAATGTGTAGAGTCAATGATGGTTTTGATGTGTTCTTGAACGTGTTTTGCTAGAATTTTATTGAGTATTTTTGCATTGATATTCATAAGTGAAATTGGTCTGAAGTTCTCTTTCTTTGTTGGGTCTTTATGTGGTTTAGATATCAGAGTAACTGTGGCTTCATACAATGAGTTAGGTTGGGTTCCTTCTCTGTCTATTTTGTGGACCAGTTAAAGGAGTATTGGTATTAGCTCTTCTTTGAAGGTCTGGTCCAATTCTGCAGTAAAAGCATCTGGCCCAGGGCTTTTTGGTTGAGAGATTTTAATGACTGCTTGTATTTTCTTAGAGGATATGGGAATGTCTAGATAGTTTACCTGATCTCAATTTAACTTTGGTATGTGATAACTGTCACACATACCAAAAATCATCCATTTCATCTAGATTTTCCAGTTTGGTTGACTACAAGCTTAAGTAGTAAGATCTGATGAGATTTTTAATTTCATCAATTTCTCTCTTAGCACTGCTTTCATTGTGTCCCATAGATTTGGGTATCCAGTGCCTTCATTTTTATTAAATTTTAGAAAGTCTTTAATTTCTTTATTTCTTCCTTGGCCAAGTTAACATGGAGTAGAATGTTGTGCAGTTTTCATGAGTGTGTGGGCTTTCTGTTGGTTCGCAACTTCTGTTAGCTATAATGTGTCTCTGTGTCGTGTCTGTTTCAATGACCTGTCCATTGGTGAGAGTGGGGTTGAAGTCTCCCACTATTATTGTGTAAGGTTCAAAGAGTGTTTTAGGCTTTAGTAAAGTTTCTTTTAGGGATGTGGATGATCACATGAGCTCACACACCTGCCAGTGGTGCTGCCTCCTGCTACTCTGTTTAGAGATGGTGTAACTGAACAGCAGTGGCTCTTGTGTTAGTGAGTACAAAAGCAAAATAACAAAGATGGGGCACAGAGAGTGAAGACACATTGTCTATCAAAGGTAAGGAGAGTATGTACTTCTTTTGGATGGCAACATCTTCCCTGAACACAGAATGCATGTGGGTTTTATCCAGTGGTAGATGGGAGAGTCTGATCTTGAGCATACTCGGTGAAGGAGGGCTTTACCATCCTGAGCTTGTTCAACTTAAGGACATGGAAACAGGGCTCCAGAGATTTAAGTTATAGAGCAGAGGTCAATTTGGCTGAGGAGTTAAAAGCATCCAGTCCATAACCTGGCAGCTTCATTAGGCCCCAGATCAAAATGGTGGAAGAAGATCAGGAATATCTCATGTTGTCTAAAAAGCCACACAAGTGCCCACATGGTATATAAACACACAGACAAGAACAGAAGCAGCAGCAACAATAACAGTCACACACAAATAAGTGCTTTTTAAAAAAGATATTTAAGCTATGGAGAGAAAGTGCTGTGAGCATGCACAGTTTGCACTTTTAATAGTGAAGCTGGGAACCATGCACTGGATTTTTATGGCTGTTTACACAAGATTTTCCTTGGAAGGCAACAGCTTTGCTGTGAGGCTGAATCCACCACAGTGGACACTTGGGTTCTGTGGCTACCTTTGAGGCACTCGGTCTCAGGGATCAGGTGCAGCATGGGCAGTCACTTTTAGTGTCCATTAATTTTTTCTTCACTTTATATCCTGGCCGTAGCCCCTCCTTCCAGTCTGAGTCTCACACATCTGTCCATCATTACTCAGTCTTCCTCTCCTTAGAGAAGGAGACACCCCACCTTTGGTTCTGACAAACCCCAACAATCAACTGGAAGCAGGACTAGTACATCCGGTCCCACCGAGGCCTACACAGGCAGTCCAGCTGGAGAAGGGAATCCAAAGGCAGACAACAGAGTCAGAGACAGCTCCTGCTGCAGTTTTACAGAACCCACATGAAGCCTGAGCTGTACAACTGCTACAAATGTGTAGGGGGAATGGTGGTTTTGACGGGCTCTTGGGTTTGGTTTGCTAGAATTTTATTCAGTATTTTTGCATAGATATTTATAAGCGAAACTGGTCTGACGTTCTCTGTCTTTGTTGGGTTTTTATGTAGTCTCGATGTCAGAGTAACTGGCTTCATAGAATGAGTTAGGGAGTGTTCCCTTTGTTTCTATTTCGTGGAATAGTTTGAGGAGTATTGGTATTAGCTCTTCTTTGAAGGTTTGGTAGTATTCTGCACAAAAACAGTCTGGCCCTGGGCTTTTATGGTTCGGAGATTTTAATGACTGCTTGTATTTCCCTAGGTGTTATGGGAGTGTTTAGGTAGTTTACCTGATCTTGATTTAACTTTGATATGCGGTATCTGTGCAGGAAATTATCCATTTCGTGGTGATTTTCCAGTTTGGTTGCATATAGTCTTTAGTAGTGAGATCTGATGATTTTCTTAACTTCTTCAGTTTCAGTTACTATGTTTCCTTTTTCACTTCTGATTTTGTTAATTTGGATATTGTCTCTATGCCCTTTAGTTAGTTTTGCTTAGGGTTTATCTAGCTTGTTGATTATGTATATATATATATATATATATATATATATATATATATATATATAAAACAAGCCCTTCCTTGGTTTTTGTTGATTTTTGTCTCATTTTCTTTGTTTTTAATTGGTTGATTTCTACCCTGAGTTTGATTATTTCCTGCTGCCTACTCCCCTCCTGTGTTCACTTTATTTTTTCTAGAGCACTCAGGTGTGCAGTTAGTTTCTAGTGTAGAATTTCTGTAATTTCTTTATTAAGGAACTCAGTGCTCTGAATTTTCCTCTTATCACTGTTTTCATTGTGTCCCATAAGTTTGGGTATCCAGTGCCTTCATTTTCATTAAATCCTAGAAAGTCTTTAATTTCTTTCTTTATTTCTTTCCTGACCAAGTTATCATAGAGTAGAGAGTTGGGGGCAGTTTCATGAGTATGTGTGCTTTCTTTTGGTTCATAACTTCTGTTTGTTTCTCTGTGCTTCTGTTTATTTGTTTCAATGACTGGTCCATTGTTGAGAGTGGGTGTTGAAGTCTCCCACTATTTATTGTGTGAGGTTCAATGTGTGTTTTGAGCTTTAGTAAAGTTTCTTTTAGGGATGTGGGTGATCACATGAGCACACACACCTGCAAGTGGAGCTGTGTGCTGCTACTCTGTTTGGAGATGGTGTAACTGAACAATAGTGGCTCTTGTGTTAGTGAGTGCAAAAGCAAGGTAACAAAGATGGGGCCTAGAGGGTGAAGACTCATGGTCTATCACAAGTGTGGAGAACATGCACATCCTTTGGATGGCAACATCTTCTCTGAACAAAGAAAGTATGTGGATTTTATCCAGGGGTAGATGGGAGAGTGTGATCATGAGCATGCTCAGTGAAGGAAGGCTGTACTATCCTGAGCTTGCTCCTCTTAAGGCCATGGAACCACATCTCCAGAAGTTTAAGCTATGGGTCAGATGTCAAATCGGCTAAGCAGGCAAACACTCCCAGTCTATAACCTGGCATCTTGATCAGGCCTCAGAATGAAAAGATGGAAGAAGACCAATGATACCTCAAAGTTGTCTAAACAGCCAAACAAGTGCCCACAGAAACACACACACACACACACAAATGCATTTTTCAAAGATATTTAAGTTATGGGCAGAATATGCTGTGAGCATGCATAGTTGACACTATTAATAGTGAAGCTGGAAACCATTGACAAGATTTTTTAGGATATTGAGAGAACATTTTGCCTTGGGAGGCAAAAGCTTTGCTTTCTGGCTGAATCCACCACAGTGGACACTGGGGTTCCTGTTGTCACCTCTTAGGCACAGGGTCATAGGGATTTGGGGGAGCACGGAAGAACACTTTTACTATTCTTCACACTGAAAAACTACAGTGAGCTTTGTCCACTCACTGGAAGGAGTGAACACAGCTATGACATGCCAGGGAGCACTGTATGAGAAGAGTGGGAGCACTGCATCAGATGAGTATAACATATTTGTTTGTGACTCTTCTGGACTTCAATTCTGGTCTTCTTATTCCTCTGCAATTGTACAGGATATTGATGTGGCCCTGGGGAGTCTTTTTGCAATTATATCTGTTTCCCTTTCCAACTCTTTCTACAGGTAAAGATTGCACCTGTTTTATCATGGCCCTTGCCCAAATTCTTGGGTCCATCCCATGAACCCTCGCCCTCTGTAATAGGGAAAGGCTCTGCTGAAGTTTCATGGTGCACACTTGTTCTGAACCACATGAGGTTTATTTCTGTATGTTGAACCTCCACGCTCAGAGAGCACAGATGGCACTAAGCAGAGGATCGAGTCCCGGGATCCTTGTGCTTTTACTTCAGGATATCCTCCTTGAATTGGGTAGGAGGCTAGCTCCTGGAGTAACTGACAAACTCCCTAAAACAGGGCATGCAGAACAGGACATGGGCCTGCTCAGGGCCCTGAAACAGGACTGAAAGATAATGCTGGAGGTTTGCTAATAGTCAGAATATAAACTAGGTGGTGGTTCACTCCACCCTGAAATCAGAATGCAAAGGTTTCGGTTTGTGTGGTTCATAAAGCAGGTAGCACAAACAGCTGTTGCAGCAGGCTATGCACTCATCCAAATGCTGATTATTCCTGCCTCTAGATGGATGTCAATGGCTCTGACAAAACGCAGGCTGGGACTGTGATTGTCTGGAGAGCCCACACTCAGAGCTCCTGGCTCTGATACAGACCTGTTAGAGAGTCTTACCTTGGAGCCAATAGGCTCCACTTTGCCTGGGAAGGAATTCTATGTAAGGATCTTGCTGGGTTCCTAAAGCTGAAAGGTTTATGTACTGAAAGCACACTTGGATTTCATGTGTGACCCCAGGCTTAGAAGAAGGCATCTGGAAATCTTGGGGACATAGTGACAGTTCCTGCTGCTGTTGATAATGGGTACCCGTTAACTCCCCTGTGTGCCCAGGCCCAAGGGGCATGCAGAAAGGTATGCCACCCTGAAGTGAGCTCCAGCTGCATCCAACAATGGGAAAGTTTATTGCTCTTTCCTGGTTATTATTCAGTGCATCTTGGATCTTGAAATACGTGGTGTGTTTGTAAATACGTGGTGTGTTTGTTTGTTTGTTTTGTGTATGTGTGAGTGTGAATGTGTGTGTATGTGTATGACTCTATGTGTGTGTGTGTGTGTGTATGTGTGTGTGTATGTGTGAGTGTGAATGTGTGTGTATGTGTATGACTGTGTATGAGTGTGTGTGTGTGTGAGTGTGTGTGTGTGTGTATGTGTGAGTGTGAATGTGTGTGTATGTGTATGACTGTGTATGAGTGTGTGTGTGTGTGAGTGTGTGTGTGTGTGTGTGTGTGAGACAATGTTTGTGTAGCACTTTTGCTCCTATCTACTACTCTTCTCAAAGGACAATGTGTCTTTCTTCTTCAGTGAAGCTGGTGTAAGGCTTTCTGGACAGCTTGGTCCCACTAAGTTTTGTTTTGTTTGATTTCGTTGTTGTCCTCTTCTTCCTCCTCTTCCTTTTCTTCTCTTCCTTCCTTTCTACCTCTTCATCTTCCTCTTCTTCCTCCTTCTCCTTCACCTTTGTTGAACATGCAGTACATCCTACCAACCAGGATGGGGTGCTAAGATGGAGAGACACTAACCAAAGATGCCAGTGAGGTTTAGACCTGGTGTTTTCAGAAGAAAGATGCAAGTAAGGAAATAAAAGGAAAGAAAGAGATTCAGGGTAAATTCTAGGGGTGCTGGAGCGTGAAGAGGCTAAGGAAGGCCCCAAGAATTCTTCTGTAAGGACAGCTTTACTCCTCCCAAACACTGAGCTGGATCAAGGAGACAGTCCCCACAACACAGTGTTGCAAAATGAAGAGGCCCGGACCTGTGTTATGAGATGGATTCCAGGTACTAAGCGTGTTTCTCAAAGGAGCCACAGAATTTTGTTTTCCTGAGGGCCATGTGACCATGTGATTTACAGTCTGTGATCCCTGGAGGAAAGGTAACAACTGCCCAGAGAGGTGGGAAGAATGGAGCTTCCAGTGAAAGGAGAGAAGATGTGCGTCCACCAGTAACTTGGGTTTGCTGGCCTGCTAAAGCATGAATACAAGAATCCTGTTTGGTTTGTTTTGTTTTGTTTTGTTTTGTTTTGTTTTGTTTTGTTTTAGTGCATGGGATTTGATCTGTGGTTCAATGCATGCTAAGCAATGTTCTACCACAAGCCATAGTCCCAGCCTCAGTAATAAAATTAAAATAGAGTGTCAGGTATGGAAGCCAATGCTATATTTCCTTAGACAGAAAATGTAACCAACCTATCACTAATGATTATTAAATCTGCAGGGACTTTGCAAGTTTATTGTAAAAGATAAGCATTGCTTGATGATATCCTTTGTCTCATTATATAACTGTAGTAAATGGATATTGTATGCATGGAGGCTCACAGCCATGTGTAACTCAATTTCCAGGGAAAAGTGCTTGACATAGAGTAATTTCCCCCCAAGATGTACAACCAATAAATACTCACATCCAGAATATATTTTCCTATGAATCAATGAAGAGAAAGGCTGTTAAGGGTAGGAGAATGGCTCAGCTGCATGTAATAAAACAGAAGTATAAACAGGTGCCAAAAATAAAGTCCCTGACCACATTGGCTACTACTAATTTTACTTACTGAAGTGAGTGAAATTGGGAAAAGAGGTTTCAAAATGAAACAAAATAAGCACACCCTATGCCAGTGGGAACCTCTGTACACCTGAGCTGGAGCTGCTATTAATAGCATCCTGCATGGAGGAAGTGCATTCCAGGGAAGTCACAGCAATTAACTGGGGAATGTGAACATCCATCAACTTTAGAATAAATAGAGAAATCTGGGTATATTAAAATTATGTGGGACTACTTAATACAAATGACTCAGATGTGGCTCTCCTGAGCAAGGCTGCATCATCCTATGCTACAGGGTTAAATGGGAGATGCCAGACAGAGAGGAGACACAGTATAAGCGAGCCAGGCTGCTGAGATGAGCAGGACAAGCACAGGGTATCAAGATTATTCTTAATTGAGGAGGTACTTAAAGCAAGGTGACTTCCTTTGCAGGGAGTAGGGGTGGTGACAGAGGAGCACATGGGCTTTGAGGGGTTGACAGAACCCTGCATGTTTATCGTTGGTGTTTGTGTACTTGTTTGTTATATACTAATGAATTGACATCACACAGATGTTTGGCTATATTTTCTTTATTTTACACTAAAAACAATATATGAAGAACATGAAAGAAGTGGAGTTGAGATCTGATGAAGTAGTAGGAGATGAAAAATGGATTGTTTCATTCAGGGCTTTGTGGGAGAGATGCAGAATTGAAAGAAAATGTGGGAGGATGGAAGGGAAATTGAACTTTGACAGATGATGGGGGCAGATAGGATCTTCGCTTTCCTTAGAGCTGGAAGGATTTTAAAGTAGGAAAGCAGGTTTCCAAATTATCTGCATAGAAGTCTTCCACCAGGAAACAATCTACAAGCTGACAGACATTGTGAAAACCACGGTGGCACTGGTACAGCATCATGTGAGCTGCATGTCCACATGTCAGCAAGTTAATGGCCTGGACAGGATAGATTTAGGTCTCCAGGGAGGGCACTGAGTAGACTCTGTGGTTTCTCTACAAGTTTTGCTGTGTTACTGGATGTACCTGTGTGACAAAACCCTCAGTAACCACCCATGGTCACACATTGCAGATTCTATTCTGAACCCTGCTCTAGTCAGAGGAAGGCAGACTGTGGATAGTTACTGCCTATCACTCAGCTGAGGTAAGTGTTGACAGGGACTCACCCCACATCAAAGTATGACTAGGGGCTTCTGGGATAGGTGATCTCTATGTCTGTTCTAGAAATACAGGTAGAGATTCTCCTACCTTGGATCTGGGAATGAAAGTTTGTGATTATTGCCTCTGTGCACCATTCTATACAGTAACACATCAATGTGTGACAGTGAAGGGAAGACATTGGGCTGCAGACCTGGGTGGGGTCTTCACATAATTGACTCATCCTGAAAAACATGTAGCCTTTCGTTGTCTCTGTCATAACAAAAAGATTAATACTAACTGCACAGCAATGGGACTCTGTGAGGGTGACACCTCATAGTCACTTTCCCACATGCCCTGTCTCTCCATAAACTGCACTGAGGTAGAAGCAATGCTGACTTTCCCCTGCTCTATCATTGTAGGACAGAAGCAAACATCTGTACTGAAAGACAGGAGCAAGAACCAGGAAAGAGCTCCTATCTGGGAAAGAGTCATGATCACAGAAGGAATAGCTCCAGAAAGAAAAAGAGTTTCTTTGTAAGAAAAAAAAAAAAAACAAGTTTATTACCAGGAGGCATTGTGGAATCAATCATTGTTATGATTGGCCAGATGGGACATCATCTAGAAAATTCTAGTGTGGGAAGGCAAGGATGGCCTGAGCCACCTGCTTCATGAGCTATTCTGGTGAGGTCTACCTGGTATCAGAAGCTCACTGGGCAGCAACTGAAGGCCAGGAGCATTCAGTTCTCCTGTTCGTGACTTGATGGTTCCCTTTGGGACTCAAAAAGCAGTCACAGCCCATTCCTATCTTTGTAATTTGATATGAGGCAAGGTTTTTATGGTCAAACCCTGGCTGATGTTAGTCTCCTATATCTCTGTATGTAAATGAATGCTGGTCCCCCCAGGGATTCTAGGTGGGTGCTGGTGTATTACAATTACAATCTTTGTTCTACATGGATCATGGGTCTCTGGACAGCAAGCCCTGGCATCTGCTTGTCTCCAATTCCCCTGTACCCACATGGAAGTTCTTACCCCTTGGATATGTGGAGCTGTCACAGCACATCCCTCTCTTCTCTTGGTTCAAATGTTGGTCACAGGCTCTCTGGGATTTAATCCCCTACTGTAGTTTGTCTCCAATTCCCCTGTATCTGAAGGGATAGCTATGCATGTCAGGGCTGGCGTGGCCACAGCTCATTCTGGTTGCTGCTCAGCTATGGTTTGTGTCACACAGACTCTCAGAAGAGTGGAATGGGTCACCTTGCTAGGATGTCATTGATTCATCTTATACCCTTGTACCTTTGATGAGTCCCCTTCAGTGTTCTCCAAGATATGGAACAGAACATTCACAGGGGATTGCAGTTCAGTTATCATATTGTAGATGAAGGTTGTCCTTGGTAAGACTACCTGTGTGTGCTTGTCAGCTGGTAGGCCCCACATGGAAGACTTGGGGGTTTGCCACCTAGTCTGGAACCTGGGCAGAGTGCTGTGAAAACAAGTTGGCCTTACCAGGGTGTACTCTACTGGGGCCACCTGGATGGTGTCTCACAGACCAGGCCTCTGGCCACTTGTTTGCACTGAAAATGATTTTACTGTACCCTTGTGTTTTTGGAGTTGAGTCCTGTAAGTGTTGTGGCATAGGTGTTTGGAGGTGGCCTGGTATTCTGTTAGCCTCTAAAGACACAAAGTCTCTGGGACTGATACTGATGACTTTGCCATCTTGAATCTCCCTGGATCCCAGACTCACTCTCCAAGCAGGAGGTGGCTCTTCTTTTACCTCAACAGTATTAATTTGTTTGGCTGCTGAAGTTGGAGCCCTTTCTCCACTCCTCACACTCCTGGGGCAATGTCCTGAGTCCACTTCCTGAAACTCTTCTGTGGTGCATGCTTGTCCATTTGGGGGTTGGTATGTGGTTACAGGCTACCTGTTCAGTACCTCGAATAGTCCTGCTCTGCTGGGGATTTTCAATCTGGAAGTAGAAAGCAGGTCGCTGTACTTTAACGAATCTCTGTAATGGGTCTGGATGGGCCTTTGAGGCTCCATGGCTGGCAGCAGGTGGAGGGGTTCTTTTGGATTTCAGAATCTCTGGAATCCAATCCATAAACACAGCACCCTCATCCTATCAGCTGGTGCACTTTCTAACAATGTCCCTCCTGGATCTCTGTGATGCAAATTTCCCAGGACTGGGGCAGTCTTGGTATAGTGTTCACACTTGATCAACCAAAGATGAGTGAGGAAGGACACACAGCCTGGGGGAGGTTTGAGTAAGGAAAGCCAGGTGGCATGACATCCCTTGCTCAAGCATGGGCGAATATGATCTCCTTCTGTCTCTTCCTGGAGGCTCTATGTTGTCTGATGCCAGCTTCCTTTCAGTCTTTGAGTTCAGAGTGGAATGATGTCCAGTAGGACTCGGGTCAGACAGTTTGTCTGTCCTCAGTGAAGTGTTCCTGGGTTTCAGCCCATTCCCAGAAGTGCTGCATAAAAGGCCAGCCACCTTTTTTGCACCAATACAAAGGCCCTCCTTGAAGATGTTCTGTAAATCGGAGTTCCTTATGTTCTTCTGTAAGGGCAGCCCCGTGGGCACAGGCCCCATCTTTTTGCTACAGTTGCAGCTTTCTGGGTTGGGGATGGAGGGCGGGGCAGGCTGAGAGAGTTGAGGCCTGCTGTTGGAATAATGGCTTTGTCCCTGAAGCTGGGTCAGTTTCCTGGATGGGAGGAATCTGATGGGGTTCTCCCACAGTGGTTGCCTGTTGCTCCTTGTGGTGCTGGAGCACCTGACAGTGCTGAGTAAGGATGGAGGCAGGCCTGATAGCCTTAGTATCCAGGCTGACCCTGGGCAAGTTCCCAGTGTGCTTCCTAATGGGATTTAGGTGGTTTGGGTCAACATAACTTTTGGGAATTTTTGAATATGGTCCCTGTTTCCAGGGTAGGCTTTCAGTTGGTAGGGCATGACACTGCACAGGTCCTACTCTTGAAACAAAGAGGCGACCCTTCTTACTCTCTCTGTATACAAGTTTCCTGATCTCTGTGGTCATGGAGAACATGAAACCTGCATTTTCCAGGAAGTGTTCTCTCATCCATCCTTGACTCATCACACTGCATAAATAACACCTTTCCCTGTCACTGTGTTGACAAAACAGAAGAAGGCACTGTCTATGCCACAGTTACCATGGATGTCCTCAGTCAGGGTTCCTCATACAGAGTCCTACCAAATTCTGAGCTCTATAGCTGCCTCTGGGCTACCCTGTGATATCTGCTTCCTCAGACCAAGGGGGATTCAAGCCCTGATCTGAGGCCCTTGGTCTCCTCACCTGCTTTTCATCAGCTCAACCCCAACAAAAACAAGCACCTGAACAGAGGACGGATGATCTTTCTCTGAGCTTGTCCTGTGTTCCCACCAACTTAGAAATGCAGTCTGTCCATGGAGCCTCACTCGTCCTTAGTGGCCTCTCTGCCTCCTTGTACAGATGCTCTGAGAGCTTCAGGCAGACACCTCAGGGCCACTCTCACTTCTGCCCTGCCTGTCAGCCCCTGCAGACTCTTGTGGGGCTTTCCCTTCACCTGTGTGTAGCTAGATATTAGCTACTTTGTAGGTTGTCTTTCTTCTACTCTTCTCCATCCTTTTTTGTTCAGCCATTCTATTCCCTAACACTTGATAGAAGAGAATGAAAGGATAGACGGGAGATGCGGAGACATCGTTCTTAGAGTACTTCCTGATGATTGGAGGGTTGAGTTCCCTGGGGAGCCTTCATCTTCACTGTCATGATACCAAATTACTTTTTCTTCCTCTTCTCTGCACACAACTACTGAACAAACCACAAACACCAGCAAGCTATAACAGCCTTACAAGGTAGGACAACCCACCATGTCCCCCAAGGACCTGGCATTTATGTATTCTCTGAAAAGTCCCCAGAATTCCAAAAGCCACAAGAACAGAGAAAATATCCTCTGCTGGCAAAATCATGCCCCGGCCTGAACATGAGGCAAGTCATACTCATCTGCTGTGGACAATTTGTAGCAGCCCCTGAGATTAAAATAAAAGAATTCATTCTTAGTGATTTTTAAAAAATCAAAATTTGTCAATACTCCTGTGTTTCTAAAAAGTATGAGAGTAACAGTCATGAAGAATGGGATGCCACTCCACTGTGTGAGAACCAAGGCTCTCCTCTCATTTGGGATGTCCTGTTTGCTCCCAGGTGGTGGTGACACTGGGTACTCCTTCAGGAATGGGTTTAATAAGAAAAGAGCCCCACTCCACACATGATAGCAGCGGTCATGTCCATTGCTATGTCCATGGAGCTGGGGCTCATCCATGAGTCACTAATGCTGTTCATCAGAGCGAGAAAATTCTCCATCTTCTGAATCCCAGTGCAGCTGTCAGAACACTGAGTCCTGTAGTGCAGTGTGAGATGTGTCAGGAGGCTCAGGCCACGTCACACAGGTTTTGGCTCCTCATCACAAAGGGATCCTGGCAGGAGAGTGGGTGCCACAGCCTCTGTCCAGCCTCTTAGCTCAATGTCCCCTCCTGTGTCCTCTCTGTCTCCCTCCTTCCAATTCTGCTGCTGAAATCACTCACAAGTAGATTCGGTCCACGACTTGGTCCTCATCCCTGAGCTCCAGGACTCCTCTGTGTAGGCATATCTTTATTGTAGTACATGTTTGTCATATTACAGTCTGTAGCATGGTCTCTGTGGAGTTGTTCTGCAGAACCTGCCGCCACATTAAACTCTCGGGGGTCTATCTGCTGCACACTTGGTCTCTGGCCTCTTCTAGTGGGGGAACATGGTGGGAGGTCCAGGTAGCTAGTAGGACCACACTGTAGCCTTAATAAATATGTGCCTTGTCAGGTGGCACACCAACTTTGGGTAAAACTCAATAAAAATTTAAGATTATTTACCTGAGAGTTATAGACGTATTTTTATTTCTTTTTTTAAAAAGTGAGTGGGTAGAGCTGGGACAAGTCACATGACTCCAGCATGGGGGCTGTGAGATGGGGGTGGAGGTGGGTTGGTGGTAGGATTAGGGTAGGGGGAAATTTTGAAACAAACAAACAAACAAACAAACAAAAAAATGCTTGCAGGCAGAGGCCCCCTGCTGTGAGAAATTGCAGGCTGATTTTTTGTTACAAAAAGAATAAAGTAACCTTCTTTTAGGACAGAGAGGTTTGTGCTAGAAATTAAAATTGATGTTATTTGATTTTAGGAAAGATTTAGAAACAGTTTTGTCTGATTCACCTGGGGTATCTAGCCCTGCAATGGATCTGGATGGACCTCTGAGGCCCCGTGGCTGGCAGCATGTGGAGGGGCTCTTTGGGTCTCCTGAATCTCTGGAAGTGAGTGTATAGATACATCACTCTCTAGCCTGGCAGCTGATGCACTTTCTACCAATGTCCCTCCTGGATCTTGGTGATGCAAATTTTCCAGGGCTGAGGTAGCCTTGGAATAGTGTTCAGCCTTGGAATCACAGATGGGTGAGGAGGGATACACACCTGGGGGAGGTTTGAGGCTGGAAGCCCAGGTGGGTCTAGATCCCTTGCCTCAAAGGTCTGCAGATAGAATCTTTTGTCTTTTCCTGGAAGTTCTGTGATGTTTGTTGCCAGCTTCCTTTCAATCTCTGAGTCAAGCAGGGAATGATGTTCAGCAGAGTTCATGTCAGTTTGTCTGTCTTCAGTGCAGGATGCCTTGTTTTCAGCCCCTTCCCAGAGGTGCTGCATAAAAGGCAAGCCACCTTTTTTGCCCCAATCTTTTTCTTGCCATCCTTGATGGTGTTATGCACATCAGACTTAGCTATGTCTTTCTTTAAGGGTATCCCTGTGGGCACAGACCCCCATCATTTCTCTACATTTGCAGCTTTTGGAGTTGAGGATGGAGGCCTGGGCAGGCTGGGAGATTGAGGCCTCCTTTTTAAAAATGATCACAGTTTGCTGGGAAATGTCCCTGAAGCTGGGTCCGTTTCCTGGATGGGAGGAATCTGATGGGGTTCCCTGTTGTTCTCCCACAGTAGTTGCCTGTGGCTCCTTATGGTGCTGGAGCATCTGACAGTGCTGAGTAAGGATGGAGGCAGGCCTGATAGCCTTAGTATCCAGGCTGACTCTGGGCAAGTTCCCAGTGTGCTTCCTAATGGGATTTAGGTGGTTTGTGTCAACATAACCTTTGAGAGTTACTGAATATGGTCCCTGTTTCCAGGGTAGGCTTTCAGTTGATAGGGAAGCCTGTATCCTTCTCTCAGTGGTAGGACATGACACTGCACAGGTCCTGCATTTCAAACAAGGAGGTATTTGCTTTAGGGTAGAGCTTGGGAGGATTTTCTTTTCTTGGACTTCACACTGACCAAGTTTGGTTTCACAGGTTGGTGAGGTAATGGCTGATACCTGGAATGCTGTGGAGGTCCTTTAGCCTAGGATGGAGCTTGGGCAGGACCACAGGTACCAATAAACCTCACAGATTTATGTTTTCCCAAGGACAGACTACTGAGGACATAGGCAGTCACCACAACTGATTCAGAGATAATAGAGGGTATGCCCCAGAAAAGTCAACTAAATTTGTGCAATAAAGTACTCCAGGACCTTGAGGTGAGACAACAGTTGAGAAAGAGGAAGGTGATCCAATTTCTGACTAGGGTTCCAAAAGGGTTGTTGTGTGGAGTCCTCGAAAAGTTGCTTGGTGACCCTGCAAAAGACAGGAGGCAGAAGCATCAGCCCCAACAAGAGGATCCTGAGTCCCCTAGGTCTGTGTAAATGTGGCACTTGTGCTCTTAGAGTCCCTCCATTGCCTCCATATCACATGTCCCTTAGTGTCACATCCAACAGGGCTGTCTTCAAATCCCACAGTGCATATCTTCTTCAGTATGTTGATCCCCAGACCCTGAGCTCCCATTCTGGTATGCAAAATTCCATAAGACAAAGATTTCTTACTTTTTCTTAGGTTGTGATGGAGTCTTGGTCTCTTCCATAGTGTTTCCTCCATCTCTATAACCTGGAGAGAGTTATGTAGGATCAGACAAGGAATGAGAACACACAGGGCTGAGGCATCTCTCTTATGACTATCCATGCTAGGACTCTAATGCTCAACCACCATATTTCAAGGACAGATCACTGAGAGTGAGCAAGGGGTATGGAGGGACCTCATGTCTCCATTTACAATTTCCTTGCTCCTCCCTCAACCTGTGCAATTCCACTAACAACATTGTTATGGCCACAGGGTCAGTTATCTGAAAGAGAAATACAGCTGGGAGAATTGAACCTATGTTTTGTCAGGAGGACCTGAAATTCCTCCATACCTGGTCACAGCATCACTTCAGTGCCTCGAACCACACTCTCATGTGTAGCACCCAGCCCTTCCTATCACAAAACCTGGAAATTCTATAATTCTAATTTCCTTCCCAGAAGCCCCCCTTTTCTTTCCTGCATACCATGTATGTTTAACTAAAGGGAAGGCCAGAAGAAATTTCTCTCCACGGGAAATCAGAACCCTACCTTCTCCAGCTGCAGTTTTCTTCCCGGTCTTCTTCTGCCCCCTCTTCACATCCTGCCAGTTAGAAACACTACAAATGAGCTGGTGCCCTTCTCTGTGGTAGACAAGATTCTTGCTCTATGTTGTCATGGAGAACATGAAACCTACATTTTCCAGTATTCTGTCATCCATCCTTGACTCATTCACACTGTGCATAAACACATTTCTTGTCACCTTGTTTTCAGAACAGAAGAAGGCACTGTTTATGTCCCAGTTACCTTGGATGTCCCCAGTCAGTGTTCCTCAGACAGGATCCTACCCAAGGCTGAGCTCTCCAGCTGCCTCTGGGCTGTAAGGTGGTATCTGCTTCCTCAGATCAGAGGAGACTCAAGCCCTTATCTGAGGCCTTGGTCTCATCACCTGCTTCATATCAGCTCAGCACAAACAAAACAAGGGCCTGAACAGAGGACAGATGACCTTTCTCTGAGCTTCTCCTATGTCCCCCACATCTCAGAAGTGTAATCTGTTTATGTAGGCACAGTAGTCCTTAGTGGGCTCTCTGCCTCCTTGTACAGATGCTCTGAGAGGTTCAGGCAGACACCTCAGGGCCACTCTCACCTCTGCCCTGCCCTTCAGCCCCTACAGATTCTTTGTGGAGATTTCCCCTCTCCTGTCTAGGTAGACTTCAGTTACACTGTAGGTTCTTCTTTCTTCCACCCTTCTCCACCCTTTTACTTCCACCCACTCTATCACCTAACACTTGAAAGGAGAGAAAAAAAAAAAGGACGTAGGGAAAAGGAGGAGATGTTATTGTTAGACTGGTTTCTGTGATTACAAGAAGTTGGGGAGTCTGAGGGGCTTGACTTCTTTAGGGAAGTTTTATCTTCACTGTCCACATACCAATTTTTTTCTTCTGTCTTATGTTCACACAACTACTGAAGAAACCACAAACACCAGCAAGGGATAACAAATGACAACAAAGTATAAAGCACCATGTCTCCTAAGGACCTAGTATTTGCATATTCTCTGAAAAGTCTGAAGAATTCCAAAAGTCTCAGGAACAGAGAAAATATCAGCTGTTGGCAAAATCATGCCCTGGCTTGAACATGAGACAAGTCACACTCATCTGCTGTGGACAATTTGAAGCAGCCTCACATATCATACCTGAGATTAAAGTAAAAGAATATGTTCTTGTGTTAAGGTTTTTAAAAGAAATACAAAAACTGTCCCTATACATGTTTTTTTCTAGGAAATGTGAGAGTAACAGTCATGAACAACAGACTGCTGCTCCATTGTGTGTGAACCAAGGCTCTCCTCACCTTTAGGATGTCCCTTTCACTCTCAGGTGGTGGTGACACTGGGTACTCCTTCAGGAAGGGGAGTAGTAGGAAAAAGAGCCCCACTCCACACATAATTGCAATGCTCATGTCCGTTGCTATGTCCATGGAGCTGGGGCTCATCCATGAGTCACTAATGCTGTTCATCAGAGCGAGAAAATTCTCCATCTTCTGAATCCCAGTGCAGCTCTCAGACCGCTGAGTCCTGGAGTGTAGTGTGAGATGTGTCAGGAGGGCTCAGGTCACATCACACAGGAGTGGCCTCCTCATCACAAAGGCCTCCAGGCAGGAGAGAGGCTGCCACAGCCCCTCCCCAGCAACCAGCCCAGTGTTCCCTCCTGTGTCCTTTTCCTGCTCCCTCCTTCCAAATCCTGCTGCTGAATCAGGCACAAATAAACCTCCCCTCATGGTTTGTTCCTTATCCCTGAGACTCAGTACTCCTCTGTGTGGACATATGTTTTGTTCAACCTACTTTCTAACAGTTAAATTCCCCTCTATCTCACCATCCACCAGAAGTGGGACAGAAAGGTTATTAGAATATCAGGGAAGTGAACCTGTATAGAAATAGTTCTACAGGGCCATTAAAATCTTCTCATTCTCATTCCAGTCCCCTAGCAAGGACCAAACATGAATCAGCCCCTTCAGAGCAGTCCACTGGGCAGACAGCACACATGAATCAGCAAGGGCAGTTCAATGCAGATGAATCTGTGAGCCTCACCAATGGGGCCTGAGTCCCAGGAAGCAGCAAAAAGCCTCAGCAATCTCACTAGAACTCCTTTGATGAGATTCTCTCTAAGAAGACTGGGCAGGTGAAGCTCAGCAGTGCAGCATAAGGTGAACTAATACAAGCTTGTCCCCAGAATGAGCAGCAAGTTAGAGCAAGGCCAACCAAAGCTCAAGCTCCCACTGCCTGTGGGGTCATAGTAATGTTCCTTCTAAACACCATGTATTCTTTCACTTGTCTGCTTTAGCCAAACATTCTTTCACCTGTGTGTCCCAGAAAATCATCAGTACCTAACTGAGTCTCTAAAGAACCCAGAAATTGACATTGTGTATTTCCTCCTAGAAGATATCTACTTGAGTCAATCAGGCTCTTAGTTGTTGACAAAGCGGGCTTCTCTGTGGAACTTGAGTTGTGTCTTCAGGATTGCTGATCTCAGGTTGTCTTCTGTCTGCAGATCCCTGTCTGTTCATTATGTGATCACAGCTTGTCTCAAGTCAGACACAAAACTTTCTTATCTATTTATTTATTTAGCTCTCTCATTATTCAATATAACCTAAAACAATGTACTTTTTTGCCTCCAGGTATAGAATGGTATGGAAAATCAAATTCATTTCTTAACCAAAAGAATGGGTGTGTGTGTGTGTGGGTGTGTGTGTGTGTGTGTGCGTGTAGCACTTTAGCTCTGACCCAGCACTATTGTCAAAGGATAATGTGACTGCCATATTCAATAACCCTGGTATTGAGGTGCTCTGGCCAGCTTTGTGCTGCTAAGGGTTTTTTGTTGTTGTTGTTGGCTCTGAGATTTTCTTTAAATTATTTATCATGCACTATCACCTCTCAAGCAGAGGGGGCAATAAGAGACAGTGACACTAGAGATAGAGCAGCAAGTTAGAGCAAGGCCAAGCTAAAATAATGTGCTTTTTGCCTCAGGAATAGAATGGTAAGGAAACTGAAATTCAGTTCTTAACCATTGAATGCATGGGCTGACTTTTAACTAAACCTTCTATGATAATTAAAATGCTTGGTGGATTTTGCTTCATTTCTTTACATGTTTACTTTTTAAATTAGCAAACTCTAATGGAATTTATTTAGGTATTTTAAAATACGCAATTGTCTTGCTATTAGAAGTATTAGCACAACCAACATGGATGTGTAAGTATCTCCTTGGCAGAAAGTATAGCACATCCTTTGAGGACTGTTTGTTGACACAGTTTCATAAAATATCCCCCTTTGCCTAAGCAAAACAGTTCCCAAAAAAGGAGACTATGAAGGCAGTATTTCTTAAGACCTTATTATGCTACATGTACCCTCCACCCTGTATCAACTTCCTTATTCCCCAGCTTCTCACTCTCTGACTGAATAAGTATTCTGACCGGCTCCCTCCTTTTGACAGACCCTCCATTTTCTCAGGAGAGAGTCTCCCTTTGCTGTGTGCCCTAAGAACAACAGCCTCATCTCTTGAGGTCAGACTCTTGATACATTCCCAACTTTTGTTTCTAAACTCTGAATTCTAAACATGTGGAAAATTTCCACAGGCCCCACATTCTCTTGTCTTCTGTCAGGTACAATTCCAGGAGCACCCTCTTTTATCTTCCAGACATGTTTGATCAATCCCTAAACTCAAGGGATGCCTCTGTGGCAGGATTTGACTGCCATGTTTTACCTTAGTCCCAACACCTGCTATGGGTTCCAAATTATGTTTACCAAGAGATACTCCAATTAGAAGAACTGAGACCAGTAACTCTCCTTTGCTTCCCAATTTGTCCTCAGTATACAACAGATATCAGTCATTGGCCAGAATGTTGAACTTTTGATGTTAATAACTTAACTGACTTAATTTCATAAGACAGAATGCAATATGGCCTGAGGTCGCACATATAACCCCTCTATGCCTTCTGCTACACCTACCTCCGTGTCTCTTTTTCTATCTTCACTCCTGTCCACCCAGTTCCCTAACACTCTTGGGTACAAATCTGGCCAACACAACCTCTCTACCACACAGTTCTAAACATCTCTGGGAAGCTCCTTGTCTGCAACTGTGAGAAGTAGAGCTGTTCAGAGGATATGTGTAGTAGGCCCTGCTGCATCTTAATGCCGGGTTCTTCTGCCTGCTATCTCTAGGCACATTGTCCTCTGACATAAACTTTCTTTCCTCCTCAAACCCCTTCGTTCCACACATGATTGCTTTTCTTTCTGCCCAATCTAATAATGTTTACTAAGGTTAAGGTTCTCTTTCACAATAAAAATGAAAAAACTAAAATTGCAGCAAACAATAATGCTCAAAATCTTAGTGTATTAATATATGCCTTATATATGAATAAATATATAAGCCATATGTTTATATATGAATATAATTTGATTTTTACATCTTAAACTACCAAATGGACTTTAAATTTATTTGTTAATGGTCTATCTTGTAGCATGGTATTAAGAAATAAAAATGTATAATGATGAAAAACAGAAATTATTTAAATATAGAAAGATATATATCTAAAGATCAAGTTTCTGCAAGTTATGAAAGTCTAAATTGTTTTAATAAAAAAGAAAAAGAAAATAGAAAGCATTTGTAGGTTATGAAGGGCTGAGTAATTAAAGGTGCATAAAAAATAAAACTTACAGATAATGTACACTGTATTGAAAGGTCTTAAGGTAGATGATCAGCAGTTACAAAACTGGCTAAAATATAAATCACATCAAAGTTTATTTAAAAGAATCTAACTATTAAAACATCGAATAGTAGTTAAAATAACCACACTGGTGTAAGTGATCTTCTGGGTGTTTAGCAACCTTCTTGAATGCTATTCTCATACAGGCAGAGAGGCCTAAAAAGGAGAAATTTTCCACTTCCTTGACTCCACCGTCAATGAGGTCCCAGAGGACTGTGAGTTATCTTGTTTTGCAACTGTGTGAAGTCAACTGTTCTCCTGGTTGGGAAGGGCATGAGACCCCACTCAATGAATTCTAACCAGAGTCCAGTTTACCAAGAGGAGGGTCAACAAGCCACAGCCAGGCTGAGCAGTCTGGCTTATCCTCATACACAAGGACAACTGGTCATAAAGGGCTCAAGGAGTCAGAGGACTCTCAAAACCCAGTGGCCGGAGGACTGCATCATCAATTGGCTGTAACAGGACAAAAACACAAACTGCTATCCTAAGACATTATAGTAAGGCATATACAATGTAGACAATTATTTCATACTAATGATTCTCTTATGCACACAGACACACACACACACACAGAGAGAGAGAGAGAGAGAGAGAGAGAGACAGAGAGAGAGAGAGAGAGAGAGAGAGAGAGAGAGAGAGAGAGAGAGCTGTACAGCTGTGATATAAGGCCTTGGCTTTCATCAGCAACTACCTACAACATCTATTCACAGCTAAAAACCAAACCAAAACCAAACCACCACCACCACTGCCACCACCACCACCACCATCAACAACAACAAAACAGGCCTGGCTTCTTTAATGCTGAGGCCAAATCTGAAACTACAACTACAGAACACCAGCTCTTTCTCACAGCTGTAATAGCTCCTTCTGTGTGTTAACTACCCTGTTCCCTGATTAAGGAAGACTGCTAGGGACTCTGTCATCAAACTCTAGGTTGGGAAAATTAGTAAGCAAACTCAAGCAGTTTCCTTAGAACATTACTACACAATCCTATAAAAATGTCTCGATCAGATTCTATTCTGCTTTAAACTGTTGATAAGATTCAACTTCCTTTACCTTTTACTTTTTAAATTCAGTATATTCTGTCTATTGTAGGTACTTTTCACTTTAATGTAAAATTTAGGATCAGCTTGCCAAATTCCCACTCTCCAGCACATCTGCAGGGATTGTGAGGGGTCAGCACTGAACTTTAGGGGACTTGAGGAGGATCACTGTCTTCATAATTCCCAGCATCCACTTAGCTACAGCTTCTCTTCCTCTCTGCAATGCTTCATTTCCAAATCTTTACTTCTTTTGTGAATGAAACTGTATAATTAGTTTTTTCATATTTTTGGGTTTCTAAAAATATAATTTTTCTAGAAATACCATTTGCTGTAAGCTTAGACTATTGGGTCTTAGTGTGTTCTGTTCTGATTGACAGTCTCACTGTTTTCTACAGAGTCACATCCTCAGGACTGTTAGCCCTATGAACATTCCAGGCTGGATGACTTCCTGCCTCCATCCCTTTCCCTTCCCTATGCTCTTCTTTCTCCTTCTCCTCCCTTTTTCTTCTCTTCCTCCATCCATTCTCTTTTCATTTGGAGACCAGATATTTATGAAATTTACCATGTACATTGTGTGTTTGTGTGTGTGTGTGTGTGTGTGTGTGTGTGTGTGTGTGGTTTGTCTGCATGCCTGTATATATATATATATGTAGTAATCAGAGGTCAACCTTGGGTGTCACTCTTCAGCTACCAGCCATTTTTACTTTGTAATTAAAATTCACTTTCATTTTTGTGTGTGCATGTGTGTGTGTGCGCGTGCCTGTGTGTGTTTCTGTTTCTATGAAGGTCAGAAGACAACTTGTCATTTCTGTCATTCTACCACGTGGGTTCTGGGAATTGAATTCAGATCATCAGACTGGGAGGCAAGTAACTTTGCTTACAGAAATAGCTTACTGGCCAAACCTTAATTATTATTTTGTGACAAGGCCTCACTATATAGCTTTACCTGGCCTGGACTTTCTATGTAGAACAGACTGGCCTAAACAGAATTTGGCCTGCCTTTACCTTCTGAATGTGGGGAGTACAGGAGTGTACTACCCTGCCTGGCATTTACTGTATAAAATCAATGGTAAATTCCTCAAAATTTAGAAGAAACTGTGCCAATTCCCTTCTTTTTCATTTTGGCAGTGTCAGGAATAGAATCTAGGACAGCCTTTTACCCCACAGCTCCTACAGTTACTTCAGTGTACAACAGCTGATGGCGTCCTTCCTAACCCAGTCTTTGAAAGTAACATCACAGAAAAAAACAGATAAGATAAAGAATGGAAACGACACACCCGTATCTGTTGTGAACACAACTCAATGAAGTATTAGAGCATTGTCCAATTGTGGTTGGGGCAAACCTACAATGCCAGGACTCCCAAGGTAGATGCAGTGGTATCAAGAGTTCAATATTAGCTTGAGCTCCATACCAAGGTCCATCTCAGTCCAGAAACAGCAAGACAAGGACTCTTAAAAGTAAGAATTTTAAAAGTAACCAATAAAGTATATCAATTCCCAATATGAAAAGAAATTATACACCTGTTACTGTAGGTTTGCAGGACAATGTGTAAATAGCCAGGCTTCCCTGGTCCTCTCCTGCCTTTGCCATGGCCCAAGCCTCCCAGCAACCCTATAGAGCCTCGGTGTCATAGGAAAAGGATGTGAAAGCAAAGAGTAATAGGTAAAGAGAATATTGTCCTACTGGAGCCCTTGATGACACTGTGTATCTTAAGGCAGAGGAGTGATGGGACTAACCTACAAAACAACACACGGACTATTAGGAAAACTCCCCAAATAAATGTTGTGTACTTATTCTAATAGAAAACAAGGATCCCATTCTTGGAAATAACTACTATATGATTATAAACATAATCAACATAAACACACATTTCCCACCAAATCCCAGTATTTTAATAATTCTCTCATTTTATAGGTGTTGCCTACACCATGGGTTTATCTAGAGCAGTGTTTCTTAACCTTCAAATGCTGCAACCCTTTAATACAGTTCCTCATGTTGTGGTGACCACCAATATAAAATTATTTTCAGTGCTGCTTCATAACTGGAATTTTGATACTGAGTGGTGTGTTGGCTCCAAAGACCATCATAAATAAGTGTTTTTTTTTTTTTTTTATGACCATGACCACAGGTTGAAAACAACTGACCTAGCAAGTAGCCTCATCTAACAGAAAACTCTTAAAAAAATTTTAGTGGGTCTAGCTTTGGCCCTGCTCCCCAGTCTGGAGGTGATTTGCAGGACTATGAAAACATCCTTCTATCCCGAGTGAAAACCTTTGGGCCGCAAACTAACAAGCTTGGAACTCTATGACCACACATCCTATTTGGATCTGCCCACCACCACAGCTGGGTCTGACCAGGACACAATCTGCAGAGTAGGGTCTTCCCTGGACATAGACTGCAGAATGGCATCTGTCTGGGACACAGACAAAATTGTAGGGTACCTTAATCTCTGTCATCTGGCTCAAGGCTCACCCCAACTTCCTGAGAATTCTTGCTGACATAAGGATCATCCAGCCAAAACCAGGTAAACCCAGATACCTAAAGGAGAGCATAAGAATAAAATCAACAAGAACCAGGGCAATATGGCACCACCAGAGCCCAGCTATCTTGCTACAACAAACCCTGGATATCCTAATGAAACTGAAGCACAAGAAGAGTATATTATATCCAAACTTGTAAGGATACTAGAGGCCTTTAAAGAAAAAAATGAATAATTCTCTTAAGGAAATACAGGGAAATACATTAAAAGAGTTAGAGGCATTAAAACAGGAAGCCAATAAATATAAAAAATACAGGAAAATACAATCAAACATTTTTAACACATGAATAAAACTGTCCAAGACCTGAAGGGGGAAATGGAAATAATAAATAAAGCATCAACTAAGGCAATCCTAGAGATGGAAAACCTAGGAAAGAGAACAGAAACTACAGATGCAAGCATCACCAACAGAATATAGGAGATGGAAGAGAGAATCTCATCAACAGAAGATACAACAGAAGAAATCAATATACTGGTCAAAGAAAATGCAAAATCTAAAAAAGCTATCACAAAAAACCATCCAGGATATCTGGAACATTTGAAAAGATCAAACCTAAGAATATTAGGACTAGAAGAAGATTCCCAGCTCAAAGGCCAAGAAAACATCGTCAACAAAATACAGAAGAAACTTTCCCTAGCTTAAAGAAGGAGATGCCTATAAATGTACAAGACACAGAACACCACATAGGTTGGACCAGAAAAGAAAAACATCCAATCTCATAATAATCTAAACACTAAATATGCAGAACAAAGAATTTTATAAGCAACAAGGAAAAAGGCCAACTAACATATAAAGGCACACCTCTCATAATTACATCCTATTTCTCATTTGACACTCTAAAACCTAGAAGGGCCTGGGCAGAGGACTTGCAGACCCTGAGAGATCACAGATATCAGCCTAGAATATTATACCCAGCAAAAGTTTCAATCACCATAGATGGAGAAACCAAGATATCCAATGACAAAACCACATTCAAACAATACCTTTCCACTAACTCAGTGCTGCAAAGGATACTAAAAGGAAAACTCCAACCCAATGAGGCTAACATTGCTCAAGAAAACACAAGAAATGAATACTTTATCACCATTAAAACTAATAAAAGAACCTTTCAGTGGTGGCATTTAATCCCAGCACTTGGGAAGCAGAGGCAGGCAGATTTCTGAGTTTGAGGCCAGCCTGGTCTACAGAGTGAGTTCCAGGACAGCCAAGGCTACACAGAAAAACCCTGTCTCAAAAAAAAAACAAACAAACAAAAAACAAACAAACAACCAAAAAAACTAATAGAAGAGAAACACACACTCAGTCACCACCATCAAAATAACAGGAAGTAACAATTATTGGTCATTAATATTTCTCAGCAACAATGACTCATTTTCTCAGTAAAAGGACACAAACTAAGAGAATGAATGCATAAATAAAATCCATCATTCTGCTGTGTCTAAAAAATACATTTCAGCAACAAAGATAGTTATTATCTCAGTATAAAGGTCTGGCAAAATGGTTTTACAAGCCAATTGACCCAAGAAACAAGCTGGAGTAACTACTCTAATAACTAAGAAAACAGACTTCCAACCAAAAGTAATCCAAAGAGATTGGGAAGGACACTTCATACCTATCAAAGGAAAAAAAAATCCACCAAGAAGACATCTCAGTTCTGAACATCTATGCCTCAAATGCAAGGATACCCACCTTCATAAAAGAAATGTTACTAAAGTTTAATTCACACATTAAATCCTGCACATTAATAGTAGGAGACCTCAACACCCCATTCTCACCAATGGACAGATCAAACAGAGAAATAAGAAAACTAACAGAGGTTATGATTCAAATGGACTTAAAAGATATCTATAGAATATTTCACCCAACCACAAAAGAATATACCACATCCTCACACCTCACAGAACCTTCTCCCAAAATGACCATATAATTGGCCAGAAAGCTAACCTCAACATATAAGACTGAAAGAAGCTCACACATCTTATCAGATCACTATGGATTAAAGCTTCAACAACAACAGAAACAACAGGAAACCTATGTATTCATGAAAACTGAACAACTCCCTACTCCATGATCACTGGGACAGAGAAGAAATAAAGAAATTAAAGACAATCTAGAATTTAAATAAAATGAGAGCACAACATACCCAAACTATGGGACACTATGAAAGCAGTGCTACGAGGAAAGATCATAGCACTAAATGCCCTCATAAAGAAATTGGAGATCCTTTTATACTATCAAATTAAAATTTCTTATACTAACAAATTAAATTATTTAAAAAATTAAATTAACATCTGAAGGCTTCAGGAAAAAAAAACAGAATCAAACATACACAGGAGGAATAGAAGACTGGAAATATTCCAACTCAGGGCTGAAATGAATAAATGAGAAACCAAGAGAACACTGTAAAAATTCACTGTAACCAAGAGCTGGTTCTTTGAGAAAATCAACATGTTAAAAAAAAAAAAACCTTAGCCAAACTAACTAAAAGTCAGAAAGACCGTATCCAAATTGTAAAAAGCAGAAATGAAAAAGGGAGACATAACAACAGATACCGAGGAAATCCAAAGAAATTTTAGAAATTTCAGAAGGCTGTATTCTACACTGTGGGGAGCCGACAGAAGGCGGCTATCATCCTTGCAGCCATCTTGAGCCACATACCCTGACAAGAGATTTGTTTACAACAGCCTACAACAGCTGAGCACACTCTGATAACATCTTGTTTTAGATATCCAGGATTTTCCCTTGGGTGTGTGAGATTTAAAGGTGTGACTTAAAGGCATGACTTAAAGGCGTGACTTAAGAAGTGAGACTTAAGAGTGATATAAAAGGCAGAGGCAGACAGAAGAAGGGACTAGCAACTTGGAAAGGTACTAGTGACTGGAAACTTGGAAGAGAAACTTAGGACTAGTGATTTGAGACTAGAAACTTGGAACGTGGGACTAGGAACTTAGAAAGAGAGAGACACAAGAATAAATGGGACTGAATCACACGCTGTCTGGTCTCCATTCTTCACGTCCATCCTCACTCCCTCTCTTGCTGAACCATGACCCGCAGACCAGAGCAGCAGTACTAACCGGGACAATTTAGCCCCCAAGCTTGGGGCAGTGCGGGCTCTAACAATTTTGGCCCCCAAGCTTGGGACAGTGCGGGTTCCAACATTTGGCAGAGTGGTCCCCGACACTCCACACAATTGAAAAATCTAAATGAATGAGGTATCTTTTTAGATACCAATTGGCAAAGTTAAATCAAGATCAAATAAACTATTTAAATTGCCCTATAACCCCTAAAGGAATAGAAACAGTCATTAAAATCTCACAACCAAAACACACCCTGGCCCAGATGCTTCTAGCACAGAATTCTACCAGACTTTCAAAGAAGAGCTAATGGCAATACTTCTCAAACCATTCTACAAAATATAAACAGAAAGAACACTGCCAAACCCATTCTATGAGGCCTCAGTCACCTCAATATCTAAACCACATAAAGACTCGACAAAGAAAGAGAATTCCAGACGAATTTTTCTTATAACCTTTGATGCAAAATTAATCAACAAAATACTTGCAAACTGAATCCAAGAACACATCAAACCCATTATCCACCATGATCAGGTAGGATTCATTCTAAGAATATAGGTGTGGTTAAATAATTAAAAATCCATCAATGTAATCTACTATATGAACAAATTGAAAGGAAAAACCCACATGATCATCTCACTAGATGATAAAAAGGCATTTGACAAAAACCAACACCCCATCATGATAAAAGTATTGGAGAAAGCAGGGATACAAGGGGCATACCTAAATACTATAAGGGCAATATATAGCAAGCCAATCACCAACATATAATTAATGGAGAGAAACTTAAAACATTCCCACTAAAATCAAGGATAAGACAAGGCTGTCTACTCTCCCCACATCTCTCCACTATCATTCTTGAAGTTCTTGGTAGAACAATACAACCACTAAAGCAGATCAAGGAGATACAAACTGGAAAACAAGTCAAAGAAAGTATCACTGCTTACAGGTGATATGATAGTATACATAAGTGACCCCCAAATTCTACCAGAGAACTCCTACAGCTCATAAACAACCTCAGCAATATGGCTGGATATAAAATTAACTAAGAAAAATCAGTAATCCTCTACACAAGTGCTAAACAGTCTAAGAAAGAATTTACGGAAACAGTACCCTTCACAATTGCCACAAATAAGATAAAATACCTTGCTGTAACTGTAACCAGCAATTGTAAACCCTATATGACAAGAACTTCAAGTCTATGAAGAAAGAAATTGAAGAAGATAGAAAATGTGGAAAGATCGTCCATGTTTATGGATCGTAGGATAAAGATAGTGGAAATGGCCATCTTACCAAATGCAATCTACAGACTCAATGCACTGCTCATCAAAATGCCAACACAATTCTTCACAGAGCTTTTAAGACCAATTCTCAGCTTCATGAGGAAAACCGAAAAACCCAGGATAGCCAAAAACATCCTGAGTAGTAGAAGAAACTTGTGTAGGCATCACCATCCCTGACCTCAACTGTACAGAGCAATAGTAATATAAACTGCATGATTTTGACATTAAAAAACAGGCAGGTTGATCAATGGAATCAAAGTTAAGACCCCCAAATAAACCCATAACCCATGGACACTAGATTTTTGGAGAAGAAGCCAAAACCATACAATGGAATAGGAAGAGCATCTCCAACAAATGGTGTTGGACTAACTGGACATCTGCATGTAGAAGAATGAAAATAGCTCCATATTTATCATCCTGCACAATCTCAAGTCCAAATGGAGCAAAGACCTCAACATCAAACCAGACACTCTGAATTTAATAGTAGAGAAAGTGGGAAATATCTTGAACACACGCTGGTACAGGAGAAAATTTCCTGAACAGAAAATCAGTGGCTCGGGCAATTGGGTCAAGAATTAATAAAAGGGACTCAATGAAATTGAAAAGCTTCTATAGGGCAAAGGACACATAAGCACCATGCAGGTTAGGAAAGGATCTTCACCAACTATACATCTGACAGAGGGCTAATGTCCAAAATATACAAAGAACTCAAGAACTTAGACTACAAAAATCCAAATAAGCCAATAAAAACATGGAGTACAGAATTTAACAGACTTCTCAAGAGAGGAATCTCCAATGGCGGAGAAGCACTTAAAGGAACGTACAACATCCTTAGTCATCAGGGAAAATGCACATCCAAATGATTCTGAGATTCCACCTCACACCAATCAGAATGGCTAAGATCAAAAGTCAAACACATAAATAAATAAATAAATAAATAAATAAATAAATAAATAAATATAAATAAATAAATCTTTAGTGTAGCTGGGTGGATCTCTTGCATTCAAGACTAGCGTGGTCTATAGGCTGTTCCAAGACAGTCAGGGTTATACAGAGAAACACTGTTGGGGATTCAGGAGGTGTATAAACACAATGACAATAATCATGCAGTTTTAAAAAGTTAAATCACTCTACCTCAATCCTCTTCACCTCCATCAGCCTGGCCTGGTGCAACCTCCCTGACAGGCCTTGGCCTTTCAGTACCCCTCCGCTGTTGCCCACACAGGTTTTGGGTGCCATGGACACTGACGAGTCCCTGGGGCAGCAGAGCCTGAGTGATGCTGAGCTGCTCTGTCAGTGGCAGCCACAAAGTGAGGAGTGAGAAGAAACAGTGGCTCCAACGTCTGCGACCACTGGACTCAACAACCAACTGCCGCATAAATCAACAGCTTTCAGACCTAGTCTCTCTCGTGAGACTCCAACAGATCAGGCTGACCCCACCCTGGATAGAATCACATTCACACAAATCCCTCCCCCTTCTCAAAGCCCCGCCCAAACAAGAACTTTCTGCCCACTCACCCAGTTCTTGGTTCTTGTGCTCTGGGCTCCTGTGAAGGGGTGGGGATCACTAGCCAGGGCAGCGCTTCTGTGAAGTGTCTGCTTCCCAGGGACAATGCCTCCTGCTGGAGGCAGAGTAGTAATGTACAACTGAAGCTGCACTCCTAAAAGATCCAGTTCTCCAAATTCCCAGATCCCAGTTGACAGGTAGTACTGCTAGCTTCTGGCCTGGTGGTCCCAGGAGCCATTCTCCTAGCTACTTGCCCCATTGCTAAAACATCAGCATCGACCTTTAAAGGCTGGGTTTAACCTGTGAATCTGTAGGCAGTCTACAAAGCACTGTCTGTTTAGTAATCGCCAACTGCAACAGGTCTACTTAAACCATTACAGAAACTTATTCAGACAGCAACGTAGCCTCGCATTTGCTTAAAATTTAAAATATACTTGTCTTGACCACCAGGGCATTAAACAGGTGTCCAGGGAGGTCACCTGAAAGAGAAGATGGCGAACAGGTGAACGCAAAGAATGGCGATCTGTCTACAAGCTGATCAAATCGCGATTTTTACTTTTTCACACAGGGGTTATATACACAAAAAAGGCAGGGTGTGGGGGAAGGGGATGACTCAGGAGCATAAGTGTTTAGGGGGAATACAGACATCTTCCAGAGCAGAGTATCAGCTGGGTGAAGCTTCAGGGGACAGGCCACTCCGACTCCACCTATCCCTATCTTGTCCCTATCTAAGTTATGGATAATAATAATAATAATCCATCCAGGTTACTTATCTCCAAGGTCTATGACTAGAGCCTGGCAACTGTCCTCCAAAGCTGCTTGTTTACAATAGCTTCTAGCCAGCTGTTTCAAGGGTTTTTCACAGAGACCCAAGACTGTGTTAGCAGGCTGGCTTTAAGCTTACGTCTGATTCCAGGCTTTCAGTATACAAACAGAGATGCCCCTGACATATACTGCTACTATGGACCACATGAAATATTGAACAGTGGTTTAAATAGCTATTTACACACACATGTATACATATGTGTATGTCAATGCATATGTATACATGTATGTAAAATTCTAGCAAGACAGCACTGGGAAAATTCTTAACTCTGAAATCATGTTCTCAAGCAGGTAGGTTTTTTTTGTTTGTTTGTTTGTTTGTCTGAAGAGTGGCATAAAATAAATTCCCATTTGGGAGAAACAGGAAAGAAATGATATCTCCACAAAGCACAAGTTAAACCCTCATTTGAGTTAAACTGATTTACTGATATTTTTCCTCTGACTATCTAATACAGCCATACAAAGTACACATTTTTCAGAAACCCCATGGATAGAATATGAACAGCATAGATCTCTTTTCAGTCACACACATATATACAGTGAACATGACTGACGGGAATGTTCTCAAATTTCACCACGTTTACTATATCAGCCCGCTGTCTTTGGTCTCCCAAATCCCTGATAGCAGGAAGACATGCTCATCATTTTGAGTCGAGGTCTGCCTTCTCTTGACGTTCTCTTGGGTGTAGTGGCTCATGCCTGTGTTTCCAAGCACTAGGGAGACTAAGTCAGGATTGCAGCAAGTTTCAGACTAGCCTGGGCTAATAGCAAGTCCTTGTCTCAAAACAACATTGAACAATTCTGTTTTTATTCTCCTCTTTCAAACTTTGATTTTTAAAGAGAGTCAGAGTAGTATTGATCCCGAAGATGGGAGGAAAAAGACCTTTGACCCAAACCATCATGGTCAAATGGACCAAAGCAGGCAATTAATTGGTCTGCGGATCACTAAGATGCCTGTTGCCAGGTGGTCTTCAGGAATGGGCACCTCTTAGTCAGTCAGTCTGTAGCCCAGAGTCCATCTGTGGACTCTGCGCAGTGGGGCTCACAAGCTGCCGCGCTGCCTCTGAGGCCTGACTGTCAAGCTGTGCAGCTTTGCTCCGTGTGCCTCATAGAGGGTTCTGAGGAAGAATGAATGTCAGCATTGTCGTCTGTCTTGTATCTCTTAGTACTCGCCTTATTTATTGAACAAAGAGTTGCTCTTCTTTCCCACCAAATCGTGCCCTGGTAGTCAGAAGCCAAAGAAGGTAACACTGAGAGTGCGGGGCTAATCTGGCATTGTGAACTGTGAAGTTTATAAGGAATCCGTAAGATGCATTTCAATCCTGGCAGACTGTGGCACGGCCCATCCATGCCCATACTTGAGGTCATTCGTTCTTATAAAGGACGAACAAAATGGGACTGTTGAACTCAAGTTTGGACAAAACCTGTAATAATGACCAATAAGACTTGTCCAGTGTGGCCACTATACAGAGAGACCTGTGACCTCATTTACTATATGAAGCAATGGTAGTTTAATCTTGTAACTAAGCAATCAAGTCTCAGCCAATCATAGGAATTAAATGCCAGCCAATCACAGAAATGGAGCCAATCACAGGCTGTCAGTGGATCACCTGGTGCCCGCTGGACATGCTGCCTGCAGCCAATCAGGATGTATCTGGAAGGTTTGTGGCTCTTTGGCTGTTTAACTACTGGGCATGCAGTGATGCTGGATAGAACAGGTGTGGACCTTGTTAATGTAACTGCTGGAAGCTTTCCTGTAAGGATCCCCACCCAGGAACCAGCAGAGAACCCGTGTCCCCATGGCATAGAGGAGGAATTCAGAGGTGATGGCGGCTTCTGGGACTTGAGTGGGAAGCTGATGTGTGTGGCAGTATTGAAGCTGTAGCCTCTGGGCCACTGGTCTGCTATAGATCACATTGCCAACTGTAGCCCATCCTGAGAGCCCTGCAGTGTCTGGCATGGGAGGAGACAAGGGAGGGCTGGAGCAGGGCTGTGGAGATCAGAATGGGGAGGCGATTGCTAGGGACGCACTGGAGGAATGTTTGGAAGGGGCATGGAAAGTGGAAGGGACCCCCAAAAACTCTGGCCCTATCTATCCTGCGCCTTGTGGGCTCCAGAAAAGCTTCAGGCCTCCAACTTTCTTGCTCTTCATCACAAAAAAACCTGTCTGGAGGAAGAGTGAACTATACCGACGTAGGAAATGGAGCAGGGTTTGGTTTCCAGTACTCACACCAAGTAGTTCATACCTGATCCGGTTCCAGGGATCAGAAGCCTCCAGAGGTGTTACACATGCGTAATGCACAGACAGAAAGTCAGACAGACAGACAGACAGACAGACAGACAGACAGACAGACAGACATGCACGCACAGGCATGTAAGTTAGGAAAAGGTGACTGGTGTTCTTGTAAATGGGAATCTTTGTGGGAGGCTTCAGAGCAGCAAAACAGGGTGCTCCCCTGTTCTGATGTCATTACTTATGTCATTATGTCATGCTTATGTCATTACTCTGCTTCATTGTAGGTCATAGTGACCCCACTGTTGATGGGAGTAGCTGCCCTCAGAGGGCTGGGGTTCCTCAACTTGGCATCTTCAATATGATGGGCCACTATGTGTCAGAGCCCATCATTTGCACTAGGCTGTCCATAACGAGATCATGAGCATCCTACTGCCCCATGTATAGGAAGAGATTCCTTTGGACGTAGTCCCTGCAGCTCTGTGCAGTAGCTGCAGGAACTTCACACTGAGCTAAGAGTATTGCATTCCCTAGAAAATGTTACTCACATACTGCAGAACTTCTCTTAAAATCCCTTTCTGGGAGAGACTGTCACTTCTTTGATGGGCGTAGGGAGGACTTGCTCCCCACAGTGCCCACCTAATTTCCTGACCTGAGCATGGGCTCAGCTCACCGGCTTGGGAGGCCCTCACCCCTGCAAGCCTTTTTTTTTTTGCTGTTCTGCTCTGGGCCTCCCATGGCCACCTCTTTCCTTGTAGAAGTGTCCTGCTGGGACTCCTTCTGAAACCTTCTCTTTGGTGACCAGCTCCTTCTGCTCTCTGCTGTACCTAAAGCTCATCCGGAGTGCAGAAAGTCACCAAAGTCTCCATGTTGCTTCTAGGTGCTCTGGAAGATGCTCAGAGAGATGCAGAGAGCAGGCTGGCTGGGTGGGGAGTGTGGCACGGAGTTGGGGGAGGATCAGGATACCATTCTTGAGATTACTTCATTAAGTGTATATCTGTTACTATTGTGCTTTCAGGCCCCAAAGCCTGCATTCTAAAGTGGAGGAAAGGTTTTTACTGGTCTTGAACCTGACCTCTCCCAATTCATTGATAACTCAGGCAGTGACACCATGTTGTGAGGGACGGTTAATTAGCACTCAGCAGTGAGATCACTGCCACACCTCCAGTGACTCCACAGTCAAAGGTGGTTTGGTCACTGATGACTGGATCCCTATTTCAGTCTCCATGGTGGCCATACTTCTTCAGTGTCTTCTAGGGTCACACACTCACTCAACTGCTGTGTGTCACCCATCTTGTTTGCAACGCTTGACTACATGCTGAGTCTCTGGGTTCCCAGAACAGCCTTGCTCTGGCAGGTCCTGTTCAGGAAAGAGCAAGCATGATCCTGACAGGGCAGGCAATCTCCCTGTGCAGTTGTATGGCCTAGGATGAAGGAGACAGGATCCTTCCTTGAGGCACCTGACACCATGCAGATAACCAGGAAGAGAGAGGATGCTGCAACATGGCAGCTGTCTTGAACAATTTGATGAAGTTTTTCTAGGACTGTGTCAACCTTAGCAAGAAACACAAGTGATAGACTTTGGAAAGGCATCCCAGGGAAGGAATGAGGCTGGAGTGTCAAGTTGCCAGTGGGATGGGCAACATCTGATCTTAGAGCTAATCTAGAACTTGGGCTCGAGTCCCAGGAAAAGAGGTAGTGTGGCTTTAAAATTACATGCAACACATTCCCTGGACAATCGGTGGCAACTGAGATACCCAGGTCCCTACTGAGCTCATGCCTTGTCAATGATCCCAACGCATCAGAGCCTTGTCCTCTTTTATATCCCTGTTTATATTCTTGCTCCTTCAAATGTGCAAATTCTGCAGAGGAGAGAAAACACACTACATTTGTCTTTAGAGACTTGTATTGTCACATATAACCTTATATTTCTACCTATTTTCCGGAAAGTGGCAAAATGTCATACTTAAGTCTAGACTTGCTTTTATTCAGGATGCAGCTGGACCTAGAGGGCAGGTGCTCTGAAAATGTGACCCTTGCAGATCATCTTATCATCCTCAGGACCCTTGTCTGAGGCAGGTTTACAGAGCTTTGCCACCTCCACAAGGAGGTACAGTTCACTTCCAGGATTCTGGAAAGCGGTGAGAAAAGTGACTCAGTCAACTTTACTGAAATTGACATCATTAAGTGTCTGGACCATCCTAACATCATTGTTTTAGTTAGGGTTTTATTGCTGTGAACAGAAATCATGGCCATGGCAACTCTTTTAAGGACAACATGTAATCAGGCCTGGCTTACAGGTTCAGAGGTTCAGTCCATTATCATCAAGGCAGGAACATGGCGGCATCCAGGCAGTTGTGGTACAGGAGAACTTGAGAGTTCTACATCTTCATCTGAAGTCTGTTAGCAGAATACTGACTTCCAGTCAGCTAGGATGAGGCTCTTAAGCTGGCTGCACAGTTACATACCTACTCTAACAAGGCCACACCTCCTAATAGTTTCACTCCCTAGGCCAACCATATACAAACCATCACAATCATGAAGCTGTTCCACATCAGATAACATAACTGAGATAACTTGATGCTGAGGTGTAGACTGTCTACAGGAGGAGCAGGATCAGCACATCTTCCCACAGATGGTTTGTTCAGCTCACTAAGCTATGAGAACACCATTGGAGAAAGGGCCATCAAACTTGTGTGACTTTGATCTGGCCATCAATTACCAATGGACAGATGTTCAAGGATAATGGTGGTATAGTGTGTGGTGTGGTGAGGCCAGATCCCCAAAATATTATGTGTGGCACAGAGGGTCTCTCCAGCTGAATCTGATCACAGCATTATATTGGCAGGTACAGTTACATGTGGTAACAACAGGGCCTGATAACCTACAGTCTTATACATGTGCTAAGCATGCCCCTGCTACCCTGTTAACACAATGTATACATTTTAGCTTAAGGACATGTAGGCCACTCATCTCATAGATTTCTAGATATCAGTCTACCTAGACAAACTCTCTTCTACTGTGGCATATATAATGCCAGGTATCAGAACCTGCTAGACAAAACATTGACCTCAGTGCTACCTGATATACAGGGATAGGTATCAGGTCCTGCTGAACATCCCACCTGCTGTCATTGACCCAAATATTCTGCTAGACTCATATCAAGCTGGACACCTCTTACTCTGACATAAGAAAGGAAATAAAAGCTTACCAGTTATGTGTCAATAAAATTTCTTCCCAGGGGAAGACTTAGCATCTACCCTTCTTCCTAAGGTCCTGGTGATACACTCTGAAAGGAACCGTGCCTGGATTCAATGAATGTATAGGGCCCAGTTACAGAGCTTAGGTTAGTGGTTACCCACAGATGTTGGGGTGTTCCTCCCGGCCAAGTTGCACTGGAAAAGTTAGTACCCAGTGAGGCTGATGTCTTCTGCATACATCTATACAAGATGGAGGCCCCCTCTCCTAGTCTTTCCTGACCTATTCACTTGAGCTCCTGTGCAAGGCCATGTGCAATTAGGGAAGAGTTGCATACAACATTATTTGGTTGTGGTGAAGACTCTCTTCCTGGTTTGCAGGTGGGCCTCTTGTATTTATGTAACCAACTGATAGAAGGAACTAAATATAACATACACATACACACACACACACACAGAGAGACACAAAACACACATACACAAATACACATATCACACACATACACTACATGTAGGTGAGAGAGCACATAGAAGTTCCTAACAGATGTCGTTCCTAACAGAAGAATCTATAAGAAAATGAACAGAGAGGCAAGCTCTGAGAAGTTAGCAAAGTAGCTGCTTAGCTGTTCAATATGCAGCAATCAAATGTATTTCCATATATCAAAAGAAATCTTAGTTGTCTTTATTTGAGCAGGGTCTACTAACACATCCAGTTTCCTTGTCCCAAGCATTGTTTGTTTTGTTTGTAATTATTTCTTACAACATATTTTGTTCCTATTCTTTCCCTTCCTCCAACTTTTCCCAAATTTCTCCCTCACTACAGACCTAACTTTCTATTTTAGTCTTAAGGAAAGCAAATCAAATAAAAACACAAAAATGATACTGGTTTAGTAGTCAGAATTTTAAAACATGACTACCATTTAGAAAAATGTCTAATACAAGTAGATAGGCCTTGAAGGTAAAGTTTTACACAGTTACAAAAAGATACATTTAATAGAACTAAACTTAAAATCATAGCATCATTTTCATAGTTTAAAATAATGACTTCTATTAGGGTACTGGTTATTATAATCAAACTATATTCTAAGCTGATGAAAATGAGAATTCACATATTATTTTCAGATTCAATAATATCATGGTAAAATTTAAGGTTTCTTTTCTCCTAGGAATTCAACAGTTATACAAAAATATAGTGGAAAATGAAATTATTTTGAGGGATGAACTAGTTAACGTCCTCCCACACAATGTTAGGACCTATGGGCCTGGAGAGGTAGCTCAGTAGTGAGAAGAACTGGCTGCCTAGGAGAGGAAGAGGAATGGAGTCCCAGCACTCACATGGGGGCTCACAGCCCTGTGTAACTCGATTTCCAGGGGAAAGTGCTTGGCAGAGAGTAATTTCCTCCCAAGATGTACAACCATTAAAGTGCTCACATCCAGAATATACGTTCCTATAAATTGATGAAGAGAAAGGCTGTTAAGAGTGGGACAATGGCTCAGCTACATGTAATAAAACAGAAATATAAACAGGCACCAAACATATATAGTCCTTCACCACATTGGCTAATACTAAAGTTCCTGAAGTTAGTGAAATTAGACAAAGAGGTTTCAAAGGGACACAACATAATCACACCCATATGTCAGAGGAAACCTCTGTACACCGAGTCTGGAGCCCAAAAGTGTACAAACTATTAATAGCATCATGCAGGGAGGAAGCAGGTTCCAAGGAAGTCACAGCAATTAAGTGGGGGAATGTGAACATCTGTCAACATTGTAATGAATAGAGAAATTTGGGTTCATTAAAATAATGTCAAATGAATCAATACGAACGATTCAGATGTGACTCTACAGAGCAAGGATTCATCATCCTATGCTACAGTGTTAAATGGAAGATGCCAGACACAAGGAGAGAGTATGAGCGAGACAGGATGAACAGTATAAGCTCAGGGTATCAAGATTCTACTTAAGTGAGGAGGTACTTAAAGCAAGGTGGCTTCCTTTGCAGGGAGGAGGGGTGGTGACAGAGGAGCACATGGGCTTTGAGGGGCTGACAGAACCCTGGGTTTTTACCCTGGGTGTTGTGCCCTTGTTTTTTTCTACTAATGAGTTGACATCGCATATACATTTGGCTATATTTACTTTATTTTACACTAAAAAAAAAGATATTTGAAGAAAACACAAAAGAAGTAGTGGAGTTGACACCTGGTGAAGCAGGGGGAGAAGAAAAATGGATTGTTTCATTCAGGGCTCCGCATGAAGGAGGCAGAATTGAAAGAAAATCATGGGAGGAAAAAGGGGAGGTTGAAATTTGACAGTCACTGAATGCAGAGTCTTTGTTCTCAGAGCTCTAAGGATGTTAAAGTAGGAAAGCAGGTTTCCAAATGATCTGCATGGAAATCTTCCACCAGGAAACAATCTACAAGCTGACAGACATTGTATAAACCACAGTGGCACTGGTACAGCATCATGTGAGCTGCATGTCCACATGTCAGCAAGGTGATGGCCTGGACAGGATAGATTTAGGTCTCTAGGTAGGGCACTGAGTGGACTCAATGGGATGTCTGTGGTTTCTCTGCAGGCTTTGCTGTGTTACTGGATGTACCTGTGTGACATGGCCCTCAGTAACCACCCATGGCCATGCATTGCAGGTTCCTGCTCTAGTCAGAGGAAGGCAGACTGTGGATAGTCACTGCCTATCACCCAAGCTGAGGTAAGTGGTGATAGAGGCTTAGCCTGAACCAAGGTGAGTAGAGGCTTCTGGGAGAGGTGATCTCTATGTCTCTTCTAGAAATACAGGTAGAGATTCTCCTACCTAGGATCTGGGAATGAAAGTTTGTGATTATTGTCTTCGTGCTCCATTCTATACAGTAACACATCAATGTGGGACAGTGAAGGGAAGACATTGGGCCACAGACCTGGGTGGGGTCTTCACACAGTTGACTCATCCTGAAAAACGTGTAGCCTTTTGTTGTCTCCGTGATGACAAAAAGATTAGTACTAACTGCCCAGCACTCGGACTCTGTGATGGTGACACTTCATAGTGCCCTGTCTTTTCCATAATCTGCACTGAGGTAGAAGCAATGCTGACCTTCCCGTGCTTCATCCTTGTAGGACAGAAGTGTCTGGGCTAAAAGGCGGGAGCAAGAATCAGTAAGCAGCTCCTATCTGGGAAAGAACCATAAGCACAGAAGGAAGTGCTCCAAAAAGAAAAGAGTTTCTTTGCAGGGACAAAATCAAATCTATTCCCAGGAGGCACAGGGGAAACAAGGGCAGGGCAGATGGGACATGTAGAAAGGCGAGGACATCCTGAGCCTCCTGCTTCTTGACCTATTCTGTTAAGGTCTACCTGGTACCAGAGGCTGGCTGGGCAGCAACCGAAGGCCAGGAGCAGGCAGTTCTTCTATGCTTGACTGGATGGTTGTCTTTGGAACTCAGAAAGCAGGGTCTCTTGTCAGCAACCCTGGCTCCTGACTGTCTTTAATTCCCCTGCACGCCCATGGAAGTTCTTTCCCCTTTTGTATGTGGAGCTTCTCAAAGCACATCTCTCTCTTCTCTTGTTTCAGATGTTTTTCACCTGCTCTCAGGGGTTTAGTCCTGGAATTCATTTTATCTCCACTTCCTCCATATCTTATGTGATAGCAATACATGTCAGCACTGGCATGGCCACGGCTCATTCTGGTTGTTGCTCTGCTATGGTTCATGTCACACAGACTCTCAGAAGATTGGGATGAGTGACCATGCTGGGATTCCAGTGATGTCACCTTACACCCTTGAACTGTTGATGATTCCTGTTCAGTGTTCTCTAAGATCTCGAACAATGCATTTGCAAGGGATCACATATCAGATAGCATCCTGTGGATGATGGTTTGTGTATTCATGAATTTCTGTGTCTGCTCATTACCTGGTGGGAGGTGGTCCTTCTTTAAAGAATCTGCTAGCAGGCTGCCTTTTCCAGTGCCTTGGGTAGTCCTGTTCTGCCTGGGATTTTCAGCCTGGAAATAGAAAGCAGGTCGCTGAAAACTCAGCTATCTCTGCAATAGATCTGGATGGGCCTTTGAGGCCCCAGGGTTGGCAGCAGTTAGAGGGGCTCTTTGGGTCTCCTGAACCTCTTCAGGTGAGTGTATAGACACAGCAAACTCTTACCTTGAGGTAAGACGATAGCTAAGAGACAGGTCTGTGATCCAAATTCTGAATAGGGTTCCAATATTGTTTTGGGGGCGGAAAGATTGTAAGAGCCAGAGGTCAGGGACACCGGAGCGAAACTGTCAAGAGCCACTGTACTCAGAACAGCTCTGGTTACCTACAAAGGCCTGCACAGGATCAAGCCAGTCAGCATTTCACAGCTGGGGTAGGTGCACAAGAACCCTCAATCCTAGTGGAGGTGCTACAGACAGCTGATGACTGCCAGGGGGGACAGACTTCGGAAACAGATCAGTTTTCATTAGGGGGCATGGCCAGTAATGGTAAGATGGCCAGGCTCTAGTTGGGAGGAGGACCTAAGTCTGGGATCAACAGGGAATTAGAGGAGAAAGGGGAGTAAATATAATCGGAAAACAATGTATGCATGTATTAAATTTCTTCTAAATTAACTATTTAATCAAAAACAGGTCTAAGAAGTTTATAGTTATAAATTCCAATATCAAAAAATAAACACAAAACCTAATGATACACTTTAAGAGCAAACCAGACTCCAGAAGAACTGATGTATGTCAATCAGAACACCACAGCTGGAATGAGAGGTGGGAAAGGCAGCTCAGCAGAGAGTCAAAGAAACAGTGTTGGTATTGAAAAGAATAAGCAAGATTGACAAACCCTATTTAAAGTGATCAAGACATAAAAGAGAGAGAGAAAGAGAGAGAGAGAGAGAGAGAGAGAGAGAGAGACAGAGAGAGAGAGATACAAGGAAGTAATATATTTACAGATATGGCTAAACTCCCAACGATTATTTGGGGAAATTCCTGGTTAAAGAAGGTTCACCAAAGAGTCTTAGGGTAAGTCCACAAGCACACTGATGAACAACACAGCATCTAAACAGACTCAAAGCGTCAGCCCCATAGTTATCCATAAAAATATGAAATTTTCTCATTTTCAGGAAAAAATACATAGAACTGGAGTCCATGTTAATGTGTTAATGTGTACCAAGCCAGTTCCTTAGAAACATGAAAAAGTGGATCGGGCTTGTTAGGAAAGGGGGAAGGCATTAGCCATGTGGAAAAAATGAATTAGAGCAGATGACTATGAGCCAAGTACAGTATGTGCATGTATGGAAATGTTATAATAAATTCCCTTATTCTATACAGTCAAAATAAACTACGTTTTCAAATAAGGAAGGAAAAAACAAAGTAAGAACTGACAAACATTTTTAAAAGAAAAATGGAAAATATTAATAAAAATAAAAACATGAGAACTAATCAAACCTAAAACAAAAATTAATACATAAAAACTTAAAGCTGTTAATTCTACCAGGCAAGAATATGACCATTACCACAATTTTGAGCCAAATTTGAATCAAGCTTTAATCAAATACTGGCCAGGATGATAGAGGGTCTGACCTCTCTCTGACCCTCTGACTAGGTCCATCTCAGGCTCCCAGAAAATGCCCATGAGCTATGTTGCTTGTAATAGCAAACTCACAAGGCTACATTCTTCCAGCCTTCATCCAATCGGGATATACGGGTAAAAGGCCTTGTGATGGCTGGCATCAGAGTTACTACCTTATCTAGGCGGAGCCTGGAAATGAAAATGGGACCGGTCTCATTTCATCTCAGGTCTCCCTGGTCTCCTTATTAATAGTACAGCCAGATTATTTCTGATGATTCCCAAATGGTTTGTATAAAAATAATAATTTTCTCTTAAAACTATACAATAACCTCTTTTTTTTTTAATTTTAGTGCAACATCATGGTATTTTATTTTTTATTTTTTCTATTATTATTTAATTTTTTTTTACAGTCTAGTAACCCCCTCCTGGTCCGCCCTCTTGACTGTTCTTCATCCCATACCTGCCCCCCACCCCCTGTGTCTCCAAGAGGATGTCCCCACTCCACCCCACCCCACCAGACCTCCCCACTCCCTGGGGCCTCAAGTCTCTCAAGGATTAGGTGCATCTTCTCTGACTGAGTCCAGACCTGGCAGTCCTCTGCTGTTTCTGTGTCAGGGGCGTCATATCAGCAGGTATATGCTACCTGGTTGGTGGTTCAGTGTCTGAGAGGTCTTGGGGGTCCAGGTTAGTTGAGACTGCTGGTCTTCCTATGGAGTTGACCTCCTCCTCAGCTTCTTCCAGCCTTTCCCTAATTCAACCACAGGGGTCCCTGGTTTCTGTCCATTGTTTGGGTGTAAGTATTTGTATCTGACTATTTCAGCTGCTTGTTGGGGCTCTCTGAGAGCAGCCATGCTAGGCTCCTGTATGTAAGCACACCATAGCATCAGTAATAGTGTCAGACCTTGGATCTTTCCCTTGAGATGGCTCAGCCATTAAAGGCTAGGCTCACAACCAAAAATATAATAACCTCTGTTTTACATAGAGCAGGTTGAGTGCCCTATCATATTGTAGAACTATTTTTGTTAATGGATCTACTTTCCCGGGATGCTAACAGGCACTATAGGGAGCCTTTTAGTCCCCTATGCCAGGGAGTTTCCCTTAGACCTAACATTCATTAGGGTCTGATGGGGACAAGGGAAGCCACACTCTTCCTGTAACTACCTCCTGCTGGAACCAGGATGTTGTCAGAGCCTGGGAAGGCTCAAAAGCTAGGAGGAGATTGAAGCAATTAGGCATTTTTCAGAAGCATCTGGTCAGGTGACCCAATCACATTTGTTGGACTGGCCCAAATCAGCTTTCAGCAAGTCAATGGCTCACAGTACTTTGAAGCAGCTGTAATCCACAGCTAATTCCTGGATTGTGTCTGTCAGCTGAGGAGAAATCTGCTGAGACAGATATAAACGAAGGACTGAAGTTAAAGTTCAGGAACTTAAAGGAAAATCTTAACATTTGTAACTTTCAGGCTCATAGTCCTGGTAGTTGGGAGACGGGAGGAATCTCAAGACTAGGGGAGAGAGCCTGTCTTCAGGAATAGGCAGGTAGCAAAACAGGCTGTACTTATCTGAGTCCATTTGACCTGTGAGAAGTGGATTCAAGTCAGCTTCCATGAATTTTTAGTTTACAAAAAGAGACAAAGGCTTTAGATATATTAGCTATATTGAAATCTATATTGTAGAAAAAGCAGCTAACAGGTGTCGGTAAGACAGCTGGAGTAGACCCAATGCCTTTGAGTCATAGCAAAAGCTATGGTTTTGGATTTAAAAGCATGAACATTTTTCCTTCTGTCGGAGAGCTGGATTATATAGGTCAGACATGTTTTTAGCACAAAGAGAAGCCCTTTTAGGTCTATACTTAGAGGACAACCAAAGGATATTTAAAATCTTGAGCTTGTGACTGATAATAGCACTTGGTGCTCTACCAGCTTATAAGAACTCCATTGATCAAGGTTACAGTTCTGAACTTTTGAAATCTAAGTTTAATAATAGCATAGAGGGGAAAGAAGTCTGAAATAATTCCCATTTTTTTACATACCTTCAATCACTTTCTTATACCTTCACAACTTTATTTACGCACCTTAAATCACTGTTTTAGAACCTCAGAACTTCTATAGACTTTAAACCTTTTTCTTTAAATTTAATCATGTATCAGAGACAGGAGGAGCAGTCATTTCAAAGCCATTGCAAGTTGTTTTAAATAAAAGAACAGTAAAAAGTTACATCTGAAACCTGCTATCCTTTAACATGAAGCCTGTTAGCAAGGCAGACCTGTTTGCCTCTCTCAGCAGGATGCCTACTAGCTCTCAAAAAAGCAAGGCCTGGTATTTTACATATGAAATGAGGTAACCGTGGCTTTTGAGGTCTTGCAAGGAGGAGCTGTTACCTGCTGCAGTTAAACTGACAAATCTCCAGTTAGTCTGGGATCAATGCCATCAGAGATCTGAGAAGGATAAGTTATAGCAGGAAGTATAATCCAAATGGCCTACGTATGGTTAATATAAGAGGGACTAACTTTCTACCTAGGCAGTTACCCTAGGCTCCTGTGGTATCCACAGCATTGTTAGAGACAGAGGTTTCAGAACAAAAGCCATCTTCAGCTTCCAGGCCTAGAATACCTGAGAGACTTTCCTATGGAGGAGGAACTTGGAGGACTGGCCTTACTTTGTCTAGGCAAAGTTGCACAATTAACTCTCCAGGGTCCTGCTTCTTTACAGTTTGGGCAGGGTCCTGGCAGTGGGTGAGGCACTAGGGTAGTCCTTCCGCAAAAGGCCGGGGAGACCAGAATGTGCTCAAATGTGTTGAAGAAAATAGGGAGCTTCCCAATTTTGAAGCTGTTGCTGAAGCTGCAGAAAGAAATGAAACAGTTCTTCTTCCTCAGTCCATTTTATAAGAGCACCAGGCTACGTCTGGTCAACCTGTACAACACAGAAACTATCAGCAGAAATATTCAAAGACTAGGGATAACCTCAAAGCTTGGAGGAAAGCAAACAGTTCCACACATTAAACAGATTTTGCTGGATAAAACTACAAGGAGCTTCTTCATGAAGCATAACAACAGCAACCCTAGAAGAACTTCCATCAAGAAACGCACTATAGGGGACCTCATACAAGGAGTTGGGATAATCACAGGGCGGTGTTGAGAAAACTGAATTAAAGAATCTGCAGGATATGGAGTACAAAGCTGACCCATAAAGTGAGCAAGGGCTATCTGCTAAGAGTCAAGAGTCCAAAGTGAAGAGTCGAAAAGAGGGAAAGGGGTGTACTGTGACATCGGGGTCTCACGAAATGAACAGGCCAGAAACAACCCCACTGAGGAAGCTGAGCAAGTTCATAGTAAAACGTCAAAGTATGGTCAACATTAGTGGACAGAAAAATCTACTCTGTGGGACCCTGTAGAGAACAACAGAAGTCTTTGTAGGAATAAGGAATAATTATAAGAGATAGAGGAAGCTCCATGCCAATGTGGGTCAGCTATCCGTGAGTGACAGCTTGGCCTTACTAATTATAAGGTCCTTTTGCTTTCGGGGTGAAGTTGTCCAGGAAAAGAGAGATCTTAGAATGGGAAAAACAGGAGAACAATCTTTTGTAGTTAATTTTAAGCAAGGTCTAAGCCAGTTAATGTCTCCTAACATTTTGAAAGTAATTAGGTGCTTACAATTGATCCATATAAATTTGTGCTTTCTGTAGGCAGATAGTGTGTTCCTCTAATCAGAAAAGGGAGCTGTATTTTTTTTTTCTGGAGAAATTGCTAGCTACACTTGTAGATGAAGCTGGACAGGAAGAAACAACTGAGTTAATAATTCTTCAGTAGGCGCTCCTAAGAGCAAAGCTTCCATATGATAAGAAGTCTTGAGAGAGAGGTACTTTTTTTTACTGGAAATAAAATCTGAGCAATAAGCTGTTGACACAAGGTGGAGCTGTTGACCGTAACCTGTGAATACCACAGGAACCTAGGGTAACTGCCTACGTAGTAAGTTAGTCTGTTATTTTAACCAATGCATTTAAATTGTACTTCTCGATATAAATTATCCTTCTCAGATCTCTGGTAGCATTGATTGCTAGGCTAACTGGAGACTTGTCAGTTTAACTGCAGCAGGTAAACAGCTCCTCCTCCATTGTCCTGACCTTTCCTTAGTATCAAAAATAGGAGTATTACAAAGTACTGGTACTGAACTCAAGATGTCCAGAGAAAGTTATTCCTCAATCAACTGTGTAGCAGCTGCTACTTCCTCTAGTGTAAATGGCCACTGACTCACCCAGACTGGATGTTCAGCGAGCTATACAATAGATTCTTAATGCCTGGGTCACGGAGATACCAGTACCCCACGGAAAAACCCTTCTGTCCCAGGATTGAGGGAAGACACACTAGTAGAAATGATCTCTTGTCCCTCGCTATCAAATCCCCCTCAGGAGTTATAACCTTGTTTAAACATTTGATGGTCCACAGTAAACATGGGGACACACACCATTACTCTCTTCATAGAGAACACATCCCTTCCCCACAAATTAATGAGGAAGATAGAACATATTGGTTGAAATTGCCCTTGATGACCCTCATCTGTTTCCTAGGTAAGGAGGACAGTATTTCTGAGGGCTCTGTGCTTATCCAATACCCTACAGTAATATGGTAGTGTCCTGCAGAGGCCAGGCCTTGGGCTAGGCACTCAAGCCTATCACAGACACATCAGCTCAGTACCCACTAGACCCTGAAATGCTTTGCCATCAATTTTTAGCTGCAATTTGGGATGTTGTAGCCCCACCAATTATACCAAAAGACAACATCAGACAAACTAAAATCTTTTGTTCCCCTAAAGCCAGTAAACACAGGATCATTTCCTTTAACTGGTGGCTCTACAACCAGGCAATTGGCTGATTAGAGCCCGCTGTGGAATTCCTTGAGAATAATGAGCCATAACTTAATTTCTTTTCTATATAATCAGCATCAGTGATCTCCACGAAAACAAAATCCCCTCATAGTTACACTAGATTTGCCTAGTAAAGGACCCACCATGCCTCGAGGCAGGGGACCAAATACTCCTGTGGGATAGCCTGAGGCCCCATTTGAGGTGTTAATACATCTTAGGAGGAGGCCCAGAGGTTCAAGCTGGTGGACCAGCGGTAGCCAGGTAGAGGATGGATATGCTGCAGTTAGCAATGGGGTGTTCCTGTCCCAGGGGAGCCTCAGTCAATGTTGTTATTGTTTCATTGGACTAGAGTAAGTGATTTCCTGGCCAGGGCTGAACTGAAAGGTCTGTTTGAGACTGATATTGAGCAAAGCCCTGGAGGCCTAGGTAGCCATGGGAAAGTCTCCTCTGTATTATACCTATACATAATTAAAACTAATAGAAATAAATATTTTAAAATAAATAAAGAACACTTAAAATATACTTTTAAAGCTGGGCATGGTGTCAAATACTTATGAACCCAACACAAACTCTTCCCTGGAAGGCTGAGGGAGAAGGAGGATTGCCCATGAGTTCAAGGTCAATTTGATCTACATAGTGAGATCCTGCCTAGCCAGAGTGACATATTGAGACTCTGATCCCTGTAGCCCATAAAATAAAAAAACAAACAATAAAAAAGTATATTTAAAAAGTATTCAGGGAAAACCCCACCAATGATTGTGCTATCATCTGTGAAATTATTTTTCAAAGGCAAAGGACAAGGCCTGGAGAGATGTCTCAGCAGTAAAGAGAACACACTGCTCTTGCAGAGAGCCCAAGTTCACTTCCTAGCACCCACAGGAGGCAACTTTCAACCACTGGAACCCCAGCTGCAAGGCATCGGAACCCACACTCATGTGCACATACCTACACAGGCACATACATATAACTAAAAGCAAGAGATGTTACCAATAGGAAGAACTTGGGGAAATTTGTAACTAGATGACTCCCCTTAAAAGAAATTTTAGATTAACTTCTCAGAGAAGAAAAATAGGATGGAGGTCAGAATCTGCATTATGAAAAAAAGACCATTAAAGAAGAAAGCAAAGAAATGGTAACCTAATTTTTCAGATTCATAATTCACCTAGCAGAGCTGGGGAGACTTCTTAGTCAGTAAAGTGTGTGCTGTTCAAACCTGAGCATCTTGGATTGGTCCTTGGCACCCATGTAAAAGCCTGGCACATGATGTAATCCCAGAAGCAAGGAGGCATTTGATTGACACCTGAGTTTGTTCACTAGCTTCTACATACATAAACATGTATGTGATCATGTACACAAAAAGAAATGAAGGAAGGAAATCAGGAAATCGGGCACATCGATAACTAACCATGGATACAAGTGTGCTGTGCATGAACTGATGTACACAGGATGTATGGCCCTCAGTGTAAGTGAAATGGATGGTAATAGAGACAGGAAGAAATGAGAAGGTGGCAGAGAGAAACTAGGGCGTGCACCTAGTGTAATGGCTGAGCTCTAACACATAATACCATGTGACGAAACGAGATTCCCACAAGTGGTCCCTGACTGACTTGTGCACAGTGCACGTGTACACACAAACAGTGCTTACATGCACACCAACATGACATTAAATAAACACCAGTCCTGTACTGGATCATTGGTAAATGCCAGCAGCCATCTGGGGAAGAAATTATACATCCGTTTTGCCCAGCAGTACTGTTGACTGAACCTAGGGAGGTAGGTGCTCTACCACGGAGAGGTATCACTCTTACCCTTCCCAGTTCCCTACAGACTCTCCAGAGCACAGAAGCAGATATCTATCCTAATTCATTCTACAAAGCCAGAATTACCCAAATACCAAGACTTGTTGGGGGCCGACTTTTAGCTGAAAGCGGCTATCAGCTTTGCAGCCATCTTGAGCCATATACCCTGACATGAGACTTGGATTACAATAGCCTACAACAGCTGAGAACACTCCGATAATCTTGGTTTAGATACCTTGAGATTAAAGGTGTGTGAGAATAAAGGTGTGTGACTTAAGAGTATGACTTAGAAGTATAGAGATCAGAGTTAGAGACAAGACCTAAGGGCATGATTAAAGGTGTAACTTAGAGGCGTGGCTTAGAAGTGAGACATATAAAAGGCAGAGACAGAACAGATCATCATCAGACTGAGATCAGAGAATCAGACACATCAGACATTAGGTAGAAGACACTTGGCTCCAGACAGAATCAGACACAGCAGGAGACACTTAGAGGAAGAAAGACTGAAGAATAAACAGGATTGAATCACACCTTGTCTGGTCTCCATTCTTCGAGTCTGCCCTCACCCTCGCTCTTGCTGAACCCCGACCCCGCGGACCGGAGTGGCAGCTTGGGCCAGGATACAGTGGCCGCCCGAACTTGGGTCGGCCCGGGCCTCAACATTTTGCTTGGGCCGTGACATTTTTGGCGCCTGAACAGGGACTCAAGCTTAGGATCCGACCTTTTTTGGCCGCCCCAAAGTGGGGCTAGTGTGGACCCCAATATTTTGGCTGCCCCAACGTGGGGCTAGTGTGGACCCCAATATTTTGGCTGCCCCAACGTGGGGCTAGTGTGGACCCCAATATTTTGGCTGCCCCAACGTGGGGCTAGTGTGGACCGCAACAAAGACTGGCTATTACAAGAACAGAAAATGACAGACCAGTGTCTCCTATGAACATAAATGTAACTCAACAATATATTAGTACAGTGTCCAGATGTAGTTGGGGAAGCCTGTCATGGTAGGATCTGGGAGGCAAGGATAGCAGGGCCCAAGACCAGTATGAGTTACATAGTGACTTCTGAGCCAGCCTGAGCTACACAGCAAGATGCAGACTCCCTCCCTGCACCTGCAGGCACTTCAGCCATAGTTCTGGCAGCCTGGCTTTCCTCTCCTTGGCCAGGGTATGCTCCAACCTCTGCCTGCCACATCTAAGCCCCCAGTTATGCCTGTAGAACTGCAGGATGCCAGACAGGGCCAAGGAGTGGGGAGGGGAAGGAAGAGAATCTGAGTGTAGGAGGAGGAAGAAAAAAAAAAGAGGAATAAGGGGAGAGCGAAGAAATACATACAAATCTAAGAATATCTACAATACATCTATAAGGGGTCTCAAAGCCCAAAGGAAATCTTGGAGCAACTTGGTGAAAAGAAATATCCCATGTTCATGTATTTAAAAAACAAAAAACCAAATCATTGTCAATATTATAAATATGTCAATTTTTCCAAACTTACCTATACATTCATTGCAATGGAACAGTACATGGAGCCTAGAAACATATTCATTTAAATATAATTGACTAGTATTAGACAAAGCAGTAAATACACAGTCACTTTTTTCAACATATGCTCATGGGAGAATTAGAATTCAATATGCAACAAGCAAATAAAAGAAAGCCCATTAGAAGCAAACCAAACCAAACAAATATAGATATAGTTGTATACCATGACAAAATATAACACAAATATGTCATAGACTTAAATGTAAGTGGAAACTATGGAAGTGTAGAGCATAGCATAGGAAAACAAAACCAAATTAAAATTCAGGAACATATTGTTGACAAGACATACTTCATGGAAAGGGGAACCTTCTGTGCTCCAGGTGCAGCTCAGTGGTAACACTTTACTGGAACGGATTCAAGAGGCCTCGGGTTCAAGCCCCACCACTCATTGTAAATACTTCCACTCTGTAAGGGATAATGACAAAAGAATAAGGTAAGCCACAGACAAGGAAATTGGCACGAAAGACAGACTTGATAAAGAGGCTGTATGTAAGGCATCCAAAGAATCCTAACAAAACACAATTAGAAGACAGATCATTTTTAAAAAAGGATTCAATGATCTCAGCAAACACCCAACCATACACATGTAAATGAAAAGATGTTTTAGATCATACAGTGTCAGGTGTCACGAGCTGAAGTCACAGTAAGAGACAGCATCACACTGTGTGCAAGGGCCTAAATACACAGCAGTGACAAGCCAAGCCAAGCCAAGATGTAAAAGATGAAGGGGTTGGGACTTGAGCTGGGTGGGGCTTCCTTGGCAGCACCATCGTACCAGGGGCGGGGCTCAGGAAGGGGCGGGTCCTCAGCCTGAAGCAGGGTCTATTTTCATGCTGGCATGGCTGAGACTGCTGAACAAAGCTGAGGCTCTAGACATCTGATCTCCCCTGACCTTGGGTACGCAGGCCTCAAGTCAGGAGGCCACTCACATACAGTGCAGCTTTGGCTGGAGCTACCTGTAGGAGGGCCTTGAGCCAGGCACCAAGTGGGGTAGAGCAGGCTGAGGGAGGACCAAGAGAGTTTTGAGGGAGAGTTTGGTATTTAACAAACAAAGAAAGAAATAAAAACATTTCAGATAAAGATTTGTTTATCTTAGAGTGACTTAGTCTCTGGATAGATGTGAGTGATTTAGTCAAACTGTAGTAAATGGGGACCGTCATGGCCGTGCATGCCTTTTATCCCAGCACTAGAGATGCTGTGGGTGGCTGGTGAGTCTTTTGAAATCCAAGCCAGTCAGGGCTACACAGTGAGATCCTGTCAAAAAAAAAAAAAAGAAAAAAGAAAAAGAAAAAAGAAAAGAAAAAGAAAGAAAGAAAGAAAGAAGGAAAGAAAATGGGTAAATTACCAAAATTATTGACATCTCATAGTAAAATGTGCTTTTCTTTATGTGGCTTAGTAATAATGTATTAAAGATTGAATCCTGTAGCAGTTATTTCAACTATGGACTACAAATTTTCAATTAGAATGTAGTTATGCTTTCTTCTTTTGCTGATGTAAGTACATTCATGTGTGCCGATCTGTGTAGCCCTGAGCTACAAGGATTCTCAGCCCTACCCTTCACCCCTTGATAAAACCAGCAGCAATGGCGTATTGTAAATGTGCATAAGGGCTGACAGGAATTTACAGGTTGTCTTTTAAATTCTTCCATGGAGTACAAAATGAGATTTGCATTTTCAGAAATGTCTGTGGTCAACAAGAAATGTATGGTCAACAAGGATTTGAATGGACAGGGGAAAGGCACTGGAGTTTTGAGGCCATTACAGTGATCTGTGGAAAGACAGCTTACCCTCTGCTGGGATGCCTGAAGATATTTGTATTGATATTAAAGGACACAGATGATGTAAGGAGGTAACTTGTTGAGGCCCACATTCTGCCTCAACACTTTGCCTCAACGCTTTTGGGGCTAAGTGCTCTGGTCAAGAAAGAGTGTGGCTCTTGGGGCAGGAGACGCGAAGAATGGAGACAAGACAGAGATTCTGATCAAGTCTCGTTTATTGAAGGGAATTCTGAGCTATTTATAGGCTTTTGCCACGTGCCTTGCAGGTGTTGATATGACGTAAGCCTTACAGGCGTCTATAGTGTGGACAGCACGTGAACTGCATGTCTTGCAGGCGTGACTACCACATGCACCTTGCAGCTGGGGCTAGTAAACAGCAACACAAAATATGTGGGATATCAGAGTGTGCTTTAGCTGTTGTAGGCTATTGAAAACCAAATCTTTTGTCAGGGTATATGGTTCCAGATGGCTGCAAAGTTGATCTAGCCGCTTTCTACTAAAGTCGGCTCCCAACAGTAACTGGCCTAGAGAGGCTCTATAATTGAGTGTTAATCCCATTGAATGAGATTGAATTTCACCCATATTAGCTAAATTCATAGCAAGCTTTATTATAAATGCACAATATAGCTGGCCTGGCCACTGTCTCTTCCCAATGAGAGATTTGAGAGGACAGCCTTGAACATAGGAGAAAGTAGAGTTTATAGAGTTCAAAACTGCAAGACTACAGGGTTTTTCAAGGGTCAGGGCATTTCTAGAGGGATTTTGGTTACATAGTAACTTGGCAGAACATCTCAAAATTATTTGGCAGAACACTTATCAGGGTAGATAGAGGTTAGGGTATAAGATGGTGAACCACTCAAATTCCAGGAAATGCATTAAGATATGGTCAAACTTAAGGTTTTTTCTTAAAGAAAGGAAGGAAGGAAGAAAGGAAGGAAGGAAGGAAGGAAGGAAGGAAGGAAGGAAGGAAGGAAGGAAAAAGAAACTTAATTTAACCTTATGGCTGACAGAATTCCCAAAGCCTCTAACAGTTGACCCAAGATGGTTTCAGGAGACTTGGACACCTAGAAGATACAGCCTCGATTGTATTCGATGATATTGTCACTGATGCAGTGGACTAAACTGGATGCTCTGAGTCAAATGACTTGGCTAAACCCAAGTGAGTCATTTCTCATGTCACGCATATCCATTCCACAGAGAAAAAGCCCTGTGTCTTCTGCACTTGGAAGCCAAACTGACTTCGCCCAAGAGACTATAGAGACCACAGGAACTGTAGGCTAGTGGACTCTGTCATTTTTAAAAATAATATAACTGGTAGATTATTGTTTACTCTTTCTCAGACTTCTGACTACATTGACAGCTAGGCTTTCACAGATATTATCTGTTACCTCATTACCTAAACTCATTTGCCATCAATTAAATGCTTCATATTTCCTTTTCTTGCTATGCCATTGTCCTAATAGTATCTGAGTTTCTATAAACTTGCCTAACTCTAATAAAACATTCCACTATACAATCCAGCAAAGGCTCATCTTAAAGACCGCTCGTGTTGTTAACTCATGCTGTTATCTCTTTTGTAAACTTATAAGCTACAGGAAACCCACTCAGATCTACTTCTTACGGGCCAAATAGACGCCATTTAGATAAGTACTTCAACCTAAAGTTCCCATTTACTACCTATTCCAAAGGGTGGGATTCCTCTGGGTTTCAAATGTACATCTTAGAAAAAATTTTCTTTCTCCCACATGTACTTAATCTTATTCCCTACATCTTGTCAAGTCCAGGCGCATCCAAAACAGCTCCAGAGAAGCTACCTCCAGATGCTCCATCTCCTGTCACACACACAGATGCTTCTACTGAACCTGTTCCTTCTGACCTATTCTCAGATGGCTCCATAGACCCTGGACAGCAGGAAACAGCCAACTCTCCTAAGACCGAACAAACATCCCCATCCCCATATCCATTCTTCTAGGTTTCCCCTAGAGATACGTCGCCCCCAATGCCAGCAGGAAGTAGCCAGATATCACAAAGTCCCTATTCCTGCTTCAACATCACCTCTTTCTAATTTTTCTTTTTTAATTAAACCAAAATGGGTGAATGTTAGTATTCTGTCTAAACTCCACCTCCACAGTTACCTGGCAACAGCCAGGTAGGCCTGGCCCACTATAAAAAGGGCTGCTTGCCCCCTCCTCTCTCTCTTATCCTCTTAACCTCTTACTCTCTTGCCTCTCTGTCCCCCGCCCCTCTCCCCTTCCCTTCCCTCTCTCTCCACGTGGTCATGGCCGGCCTTTACTTCTCTTCTTCCTCTCTCTTCCTCCATCTTCTTCCATCTTCTTCCCCCCACCTTTGCCCTATCTCCTGAATAACCCCCCCCCCCTCCTTGGAACTGTTTGGTCTGGAGTGGTCTTTTCTAAGCTGCGTGCAGATGTTTACTGCCATCTAACAATAACAAGATTGTTTCTAATTTTAAGATGGGGTCATGGTGGTCCATCAAAGTCTTAGGTGAATGCCCCGGCCCACAGGGATTCGACAAGACCCTAGGGAAGGGGGCAAAAGAATGATAAGACAAGAGACACAAAGAAGAAGCACCTGTCTGAATGTCTGATCAAGTGCTTAAACTTTATTGTTCGGGTTGCCATTATAAAAGCAAGCAGGTGTTGAGAGTTGACTTTTAGCAGAAAGCGGCTATCAGCTTTGCAGCCATCTTGAGCCATATACCCTGACGTGAGACTTGTTTTTCAACAGCCTACAACAGCTGAAGCACACTCTGATATCCCACATATTTTGTTTTGCTGTTTACTGCCCCCAGCTGCAAGGTGGTAGCCACGCCTGCAAGGCATGCGGTTTACGTGCTAGTGCTATCCACGTGCTATCCACACCATACATGCCTGTAAGGCACACGTGGTATCCAAGTCTGCAAGTCCCATGGTGCACGTGCTATCCACCCTATAGACACCTATAAGGCTTACGTCATATCCACACCTGCAAGGCACATGGTATTCACGTGCCTACAAGGCACGTGGCAAAAGCCTATAAATACCCCAGATTTCCCTTTAATAGAGAGAATATGGGAGACAATGAGAGAGACAATAAAGGAGAGAGACACACAATAAATGAGACTTGAGACTTGATCAGAACCTCTGTCTTGTCTCCATTCTTCACGTCTCTCCCCCTTCTTCCTCTCTCTCTCTCTCTCTCTCTCTCTCTCTCTCTCTCTCTCTCACTAGACCCTGACCCACAGACTGGAGTGACAGCTTAGGCAGGGAAACAGTGGCCACCAAGCGTGGAGTGGAGAGGGCTACAACAAGCAGGCAGGAGGGTCATCTAATAGTCAGGGTCCAAGTCATCCCATAATTGCAAAGTTCTTTATGCCCACAAGAATTTCTAGCCCAAATTACTTATCTAAATATTTTCTCACAAGCAAGAAGGCAATTAAAACATTTCTCGGCTCAAGTTGTTTATCTGATTAATATTTTCTCCCTGGCAGGAGGGCAATAAAGTATTTCTTAACTCAGGCTGTTTACTTAACTGACATTTGCTCTCAGGCAGGAGGGAGTCTTGGCTCCCCGCAGGTGAAGTTATTGGTTAATGTGTAATACAATAATCTGTAATAAAGATCTTAGTGATCTTGGGTAATTTAAAGGGAGAAATATGTGACCCCTTTACATTAGCAACCTCCCAGGAAGAGTTTAGGAGGAAATTCAGAGTCTAGAAATTTGTTTTTTATGGTAGTTTACTTAATTTATGTAGAGGCAAGACTGAAACATGTTTACATTGTAGAAGAAATGTTTCCAGCTGATAATGGCTAAACATACAATGTCAGTAAACAAGCTGATGAAAGCTGTCACTAAGGGAGACATAAACATGTCTGCGCACATGGTTTAGTGTGTGTCTGGATCTTTTGGATGTGTTGTTGTTTGAGTCAGGGTCTCATTATGGAGCCCAGCCACCTCAGAAACTCACAGTCCTACGATCACAATTTCCATATATATATATAAATGTGTGTGTGTGTGTGTGTGTGTGTGTGTGTGTTTGTTTTAATTTACATTTCAAATGCCATCCACTTTCCCCATTTCCTCTCCCTAGAAAACCCCTATCCCATGCCCCCTTTTCCTTTTTGCTTTTATACATTTTTTAAAATAATCACAATTTCCTAAGTGCTGCTTACAAGTATGCACTGCTATGCTGTCTCTGTTTTCATATCCAGTCAGCACTACAGTTAAAAGTGTGTGTATTTTAGTGGACAGAATTTGAGGATAAGGATAACACAGCTTGGTGATGGGACACACATGGGATGGAACAGTGGTGCCCTAAAGGCTCCTGCTGTGAGCTATTTAAAGAGCCTTTCAGCTTCTTCTGAGCTTGATAAGTGAATGCACAGCTGAGGGGGGATGACTGGACCACTCATTGACATTCATTTGCTGCAGGGAATCAGTTCCTTTGTGATGTGTTTCAGGAACCTATGAGTGTCTTCAACCAGATAGAAAACTATTAATAAAAACAACCTGATGGAGAACACAGCCTCAGAGTTAAGAATTCTCCTGTGCCGTCTACCCGGATAGATGCACATGTAGTATCTGTTTGCAACCTAGTGTTCTCTACTACATGCGACTTAAAACAGTATTGACTTTTTTATTTGTTTACACAAATGTGAGAGTAAACAGTCCTCTTGATCTCTCTCATGAGTTAACAGTTGACGTTCCGAGCCTGGACATTAATAAACTGACTAGTCTGTGTGTTCTGCTTCCCAGTTAACAGATTCAACCCAGCTTGTAATGATTGATGTTCTGTGTGTTTTACCAATGCCAGGACCACTTCCCGTACATTAAGTCACTGATTTTGTTGACATTTATTGAAGTATTACTGAGTGTAACTTTCCATTTCCTGAGATCAATACACTTGCTTTTGTGTAGCTGTGATTCTTCAGTTAACACACACACACATACACACACAATTCTGGGTATTTGGTTGGTGGGACATTTTAAATTACTAATTCTATCTCATTGGTTGTTATGTCTGTTCCAAAGTGTTTACTTCAGCCTTGTGTAACTTTGGTAGGTACTATGCATTTAGAAATTCATTTATTCTTTACAAAGTTTCCAGTTAGGGAGAGGAGCAGACTATTATTTCTGGAACATACGTGACCGTCCCATCAGGATTCCTGGGCAGGGACTGTATTCCTCTCAGGATGTATTCACATTACTTTGTATTTGGATTCCACACTGAATTTAAAAAAAAAAAAGTGGAAAGAAAAGTTAAAAGTTAAAAATTAAAAGTAGTTAAAAGTACTTAAGGCCTATTGAATATTCTCTGAGACTTCAAAGCACCATTTTGTATGTTTTGTGTTGTGCAGTATAGTGAGAGGTTCCTGCCCATGTGGGCTTCACTGTTCCTGGTCTGCATTGAAGCCGAGCATGACTGGAGGCTGTGTGTGAAAGAGCATTAATAACTCCATGACAGCTCAGAACCAGAGCGTGGAAACTGCTGTCCCGAATCCCCTTAAGGGCCAGACCCCCAACCACCTGGCCCTATTGAACGGTGTCGTGGACACACGGACCTTAGAAGAACATTGTGATCAATCACAACATGTCTATCTTTGGTTCCTATTTCCTGGTGGGGACTAATATTTATATCCTCCAAGTTCTGCCCCCATGTCTTGCTGTAAGCTTGAGAAAATCGGTACTTACATAATTCATAACTCTGCTGGACACGGAGTAGCTGAGTGTTGTGGAACTCTTACCAAAATCTGGAAACTGCCAAACTGGCTTCCAAAATGTGCCCACAGTAAGTGTGCAGCAATAATAAGTGAGAGTCCATGGTTGGTGCTGTCTCTGCTTTGCCCGTGACCATTCTTAAAGAGGCTCACTAGCACCTCACCTTGGTATTGGTGATGAGAGGATATATCTTGTCTTGTTCCTGACCTTATCAGGAAAGCTTACATTTTTTTCTGCCATTAAGATTATGCTACCTCCAGGTTTTATGTAGCTGTTTCTTATTAAGTTGAGAATGTTTTTAATTTATTTACTGCTGGAAGTTTCTGGCAAGCACTGTTTTGTTTCATAATTTTCATGAACATATTTAGTTACAACACTTTAAAATTTTCTCTTGATTGTCTTTTTGACTCATCTTTAAACTGATGCTTATTACATCATAACCATCATCACTATCATTATCAGTCACCACCATCACCATCACCACCACCACCACCATCATCACCACCACCACCACCATCACCCCCACCACTACCACCATCACCACCATCACCACCACCACCATCATCACCACCACCACCACCACCACCATCACCACCATCACCACCACCACCACCACCACCACCACCACCACCACCACCACCATCATCACCACCACCACCACCACCACCATCACCCCCACCACTACCACCATCACCATCACCACCATCACCACCACCACCATCACCATCACCACCATCACCACCACCACCACCACCACCTCATCATCATCATCCCATTGGGAGATTTCTCGGGTGCTTCTGTTTTTCTGTTTCTGTTGTTTCTAATTTTACTGTGGTCTGAGGGCAGACATGATATGATTTCTAACCTTCCTGTTCCTAGCAGGTGTGTTCTATGACTTATAACATGACCTAGGTTGGTGAGCATTCCATGAGACCTTGAGGAGATTATGTGTCCTGCTATGTTGGGTGACTCAGTCTGAGGATGTCAGTTATGTCATGTTGAAGGAAGGCTGGTACTGCTGACCCTACAAGTTTTCTGTCTGCTGTCTCTCTCCTTTTCTGATTTGGTGTCTGGGAGGCTCCAGCTAAGCTCTGTGCTCCTCTGCTTCTCCCGGTGGTTCTGTTAGCCTCACTTCCTGTGAGTCTCTGTTGAGTGGCTTATGCACACTAAGAAACACAACATCATGGCACAGTGACTATATTGTCATATATATGTCATATATGCTGCAACCCCATTATTTTCTCTAGCTATAATGTCTGCTCTGTGAGAAATCAGCATAGTTTATTTATACCTTTGATTATTTTGGTTGCTAGAGATCAAACCAGAGGCTCTGTGTTTGCTGGAATCTTTTTTAATGTAGTAACCCTCTGACCAATTCTTGATTAGCAGAAGCCAGATGTGTCTTTCTGTATGTGTCCTTGTATATTTTTTCATGGGTATATGTGTTCTTGTGTGTGTGTGTAGGTCAGAAGTTGACATCAGATCTCGTCCTTGATCACCCTATACTTTATCTCCTGAGACATGGTCTCTCACAGAGCCCAGAGACTGCTAATTCAGCTGGTCTACCTGCTGTTTATTCCCTTTGGGTCCAGTGTCTTGGCCTTCTAGTTGCTGGGATCTGCCTGGATCTTTTATGAGGGGTTTGGGCTTCTGAGCTCTGGTCCTTACCCTGAAATAGCAAGCACTTTTTCTGGGGCTATCTCCTAGCTCCCACATTTACATTATTTTAATTTACTATTGTCGGTCTTGACTGATGATCTACTTTATAGTTAACCACAGTGAATATGGTAGCTAATAATAAAGCTAAGTTATATTGTGACCAGTTGACACATCAATGGTCTAAGTATACTAACTGCCATTTTGCCGTGTCCTTTGTTCCTGTTTTTGTTTTCTATGTTTTTGACCTTTGTGATGTAAAAATGAACATTTTTTTTTGCTATTACCTATTTTGTCTCCCTTCTCCTTTTTTTTTTTTTTTTTTTTTTTTTTTTTAAGCATACCATAAGTTCTTTCAGTTAGTGATTGCCTTAAAGTCCCCAGTAAAGAAAAACCAAGTGGGGCTACAAGAGAGCATCCACAAGAACAGGCTCCTCCTGTTGCTGCCAGGGAGCCTGGTGTTTGCAGACACATAAAATGGGAGCTGGCTAAAGGTGTCAACTGAACACCCGCAGACAGCTATTGGCCCCTTCCTCTAAATGTCAGGCCTTTTCCTCAAACCACTCACACAAGAAGTCCCTGGCTAGCTGAGGACTGTATTACTCTTGCAACCCATGTCTTTATGGGAACAGAAAAAGTTCCCTAAGAAATAGGCTAATTCTAGAAACTGGGTAATGGTCCTTAGGGCTGAAGGCTGGAAAGCATCTCTCTAGCCAAAGGTTTTTGAGGACACAAGTAATGATAGCATGTTCTAAGTAGTCCCTGTAACCAGACAGGCTTTGTGAGAGGGTGAAGGTAGGATTCCAGGAGCTGTTAGTCTGCATTCTATCTGAATCAGTGAGTAAATTTAGAGCACCCCAGAGCATGGACATCTTCAGGTCTTCCCCTCAACATCTTCTCACTCCAGGTAGCAGCATGGGCGTCAGAATAAAAGTAGCAGCTCTGACACCGTTTTCAATGAAGCTACCTTTATTTACTGTAACTTAAAAACTCCTAAAGTGATATCACCCTCCCAGTCCTTGCCCCACCCCTCATCCCTGTGTTTATTTCTCAATGCCTCTAACCTTCTAGATCTACCCTTGGCAGCAGCTGGATCAGTTCTGAGTGAGCAAGAGCTGTGTTTTTCCTCACTCTGGGGTTTGGGATAGAGGCAAGGTGAAATCTCTGCTCACTTTTAGGGGATATCACACAGGAGGCTCAATACCTCTTCTTCCTCTTTCTCTTACGGGTACCTAGTGGCTCATACTTCCTCTTCTGAGACTGTGAGAGGTAAGCCAGCTCCAGAGCTGAGAGTGGGCCTTCAGACACCCCATTACCAGGCACTAAGTTAGGCCTCTTAGCCATAGGAACCAAGCCTTCAAAGAGAGCTTGCTTCTTAGACTTGGCAATTGGATATGGATCAGGGCTAAGGCCCCTTATCTTTGGACATGGTTTGGGGATACAAACAGAATCAGAGAGATCTACATATGGGTACATTTCCTCATTTAGTGTCCAGGGCACCAGCGTCAACTGGGAGGCCAGGAGGAAGGACAGGCTGTACAGCTCGTCGTCGTCATCGTCCTCAATAGTTCTGTCCAGTGGCCCATGGAGGTCCTCAATAGCAGAAGCTTCTCTGAGGCTCCCTGTACATCTGGATCCTGGGCTTTGGTTATGTGTTCCTCTGCCACAGGGAATACCAGTGGGTCTGATGTCTGCCAGTGGGGGTGAACTTTGATTACTTGGGAGGACAGCAGCAGGCTTAAACCCCCATATTTCTGCACTGGTGGCTCCAAGATAGTGGTGGTCTAAGGAAGCCATTCGTGAGGAACCAGTCTGTGCACTGGCTCCTCTTTGGACACCATGCCCATCTCTCTCTGCACCTTGGCAGACAGTCAGTACAGAAGCACTGGCAGGTATCTGAGGGGCACCAGGATTTGGAGGTGCTCTCTCAACTTCTTTCTTCTTCAAAGCCAGGCAGTGCTTCTCCAGCAGCTGCAGGAGGAAATAGGTACACAAGACTCAGTACAGGCTGGAAGGACCAGAGGGGCAATGCATTTGGGTGGAGTTAGTCAAGGGAATAGTCAACTCTCTCTGAGTGTCAGAGACAGGCTCTGGGGGGCTGACATGCTTGGTTCCTTGCGGCTGTTCACTTAACCCTGCCATGTCCATACCTACCTCCCCTTCTGGCAGGATGACTTGTAGGTCAGGATGAGTCAAGGTCACATGGTTCTTATGAGCATGGTCTTCTTCCCGTTTACTTGGTGTCCCTCAATGTCCCACTCCATTTGGGGTCCTTCCTTCCCCATCCAGTTTACCTATGTCTCTCTATATCTTGTATATGTGGTATCTGGTTGCCTCTTTTCTCCCTATTGCTCCTTCCCCATTGTCTTTGGCATTCACCTTCCCTGTCTACCTGGTCAACAGTGAATTCTTCCTCATGCTCCAGCTCCTTGGTTAGAGCCAGTATATCCATTTCTGGTTTGGTAGATAGGATTTCTGCCACAAACTGGGGGTTTATTATGGCCTCCACCTGTAAATAGAAGTTAAAGGACTTGAGTGCCAGGGACTGAGAACCTCCAAGCCAAGAAGACTTCTATCTTGTCCTACGTTGTTGACAAGTCATGATGGCTACCAACATTCACACACATATGCGCACATACACGCACATACACACATACATACACATGCACAGACATGCACACACATGCACACACATGCATGCACACATACACACATATGCACATACACATGTTCGTGCACACACATGCACATACACACATGCATGCACACACATACACATGCATGTACACGGGGTAGGGGAGGAAGAGAGGGAGGGAGAGGGAGAGAAAGAGTTCTGCAAGTATGGAAAGCAGGCTCATTCACAAGGACTAGGTGCCAAACTTAGAATCTATCCCACACCAGGGCTCCAGATGTAACTCACTTGCTCAACAAAGTGTTTCTGTGAGCACAGCTCATCAATGTAGCTCAGGAGTCCTGCATCTGAGTACAAGTCATCTCCTTCCTGCTCTGGCCCACTGTTCTCATCTTCCTCCCTTTCCTTGGGCTCTCCTGTGAATGACTGAGGAAACCCCTCCAGCCAGTCCATGATATCCATGTACTCCCACACAGCTTCAGGTGGAATTTCCATGGGGGTCTCCGTCTTTCGTAACTGCTGGTGTCTGAGCTCTGGGAGGTGGGCAGGGTCAGTCTTGGGGACAGTCTTCATGGAGGTACACTCTAGGAGGTAAGAAAGCATAATGCTACATGGATGGGGACCACTGACACCCCAGACAAACGATGCAGGGCATATATAGTTCAGGGGAACTAAAATGGCCTAGGGTGAGCCAAAACAGTCATCTTTGAAGATCTGTGAGAGGGGACATTGCACAAAGTGATATGCAAGAGGTGAACATTTGGAGTCACCAGTATTTCAGTGCCCAGGTTCTGATCACATGGTGTCTGTATCTTTGGGGAGATGAAGGCAGAGGAGCAACGATCATGGTCAGTTCAGTGATTACCCAGTTCAAAACCAAGGGCTGCAAGGAACCCCAGGCTACATAGCAAATACCCAATCCTGAAGAAAGAAGCCTATGTGTGACAAACATCTATTTTCACTGATTTGGCCTCTGCATAGAAACCTAAATGTTTGTGAAGCCTACCTGGTTCCTCAGCCACCTCAGAAGCTGGGAGTCTTGGAGGAGCTTGCCTTGGTGTGGTTGCAAGAACTTGGCACTGGATGCCCCTCATTACCTCTAGCCTTGAATTCTCCATCTCTTCTGCACTCTCAAATTCTGTGAACCTAGAGATGAGGGAGACCAGGGCCCGGCATGGGAGATTACTGTAGTGGTAATGTACTTTGAGATAACTCTTCTGGCTCACCCAGAGATAATGTGTTTTGAGATAGTCTGGTACAGTCTCATGAAGTTGCTGATCTTGGGACATAACCATAGCTCTGGGGAAACCTAGGTCCCTTTATACTTACAGGGAATCAAATAAGTTTGAGGTGTCACAAGCAGGGCTTTCATGTGACTCCTCATTAAGTGACATCTTGACCTTGCCTAGAACCACACAGAAAAGCTAATTGACTGATGGAATATATCAAGAACCTTGGACCAGAGGTGCTGAAGCTGAGACTGAGAGACAAGGGCCCAGGAGATGTCAGGAGAGAGCAGAAGGGAAGCTGAGTGGTGTGGTTGCTTCCCTCTGAGAGATGTTCATTGGCTTGTGTGCATGAGGGCATCACACAGCACACAGGCAGAAAGAGCAGAGACATGTCCTCAGAATGTCTAAGAGGCATCCTTCTCCTGTGTGCTATCTTGAGTCTTACCCAGTATGATATATTAGGATCAACTGAAGCAACTCTCTTGAGACACAGTAGTCTCTACTGTCAAAAAGTGGTGGCTCAACTATCAGGTACCGGGCACAATGGTCTTTACTGTCAGGTAAATAGCATTAAGACTTGTGGGGTATGTTGCCTTTGCACATCCCACAGTGCTAGAGGAGATCCTATGTGCAGGGTAACTGCAATGGCCTAGGGTGAGCCAGAACAGTTTTCTCTAAAGATCTGTGAGGGGAGATGTTGTAGGAGGTGATATATCTTGAACTCATATGAGAGAACACATGGGGCCCACAATATTTCAGTGCCCTGGGACTGTAATGGGTCACTTCTCCCACCCTGACCCTCAGCAGAAAGACAGGGATAGATACTCATGACCAATAAGGTCAGAGCTGCTGGGATTATGGAGCAGATAATCCAGCACTACAGGAAGTGAGAACAGGTCCCTGGACAGCAAGGTTACCCTTCTAGCAGGGTGTGGGTAACAAGGTCACCAGACCCAGCTTTAGCTGAGCAGAGCCCCCCAACACATTACCCTCTTCAAGATGCCTGACTCACCAGACCCATTCACATCTAAATAGCTCCCCATGTACCCTCCTTTAAAGCTCCCTGACTCACTTTTCTGCCATCTCAAAGAAGATCATCCGGTCATAGTTGCTTGTACACTGCCATTCCTGAAGACCCCTCCACAGGCCTTCCTCCACATTCATGGTGGGCTTCCTCCGGGCCAGGGACCGAAGCACTGGACTGTAATTCATTGGGACCATTCGATCTAATGATCAGCTTATACTTCAGCCCCAGCAGGCTCATCCCAGACACATTTATTGTACCAGTTTATTGTGCCACTGTACCAATGTGTAGAATCTTAGCCTCCAGGAGCCCATAACCATGCAGCAAACATCCACACAAAGATGTATGTCTGTTTCTCTGGCTGCCATATGAATTCTCCATGTATCACCATGTAGGGGAGAATGAGTGGGGTTTGGGATCCCAACATGGAAGAATGGGTAACAGAATAAAAGTAAAAGTTATTAGAAATGGGACCTTGGGTAATACAGGTCATGATGTGGGGCTCCCAGGATGGGAGAGTGCTTTTCTGGGAAGGGAGAAGAGACTCTCAAGTTCTCTTTTGGTTCAGTGAGGCAACCATGGGCCCTTAATCAGAGCTGGTTCTTCTAGGCCCTGCCTGGGTCTCTAGTATCCAGAACCATGAGAATACAGTGTCTGTGCTTTCACTCATCTAGTGTACCTGGTCATGTAGGTAGGTCATGAGAGGGCTGGCAAAATGTTCAGAAAGATCTGGAACCTAGGGTTAACTAGGGCAATGGTGCAAATGTCTGCTGAAGATCAAAGTGGAGTAAGAGCCCCAAAGATTTCCCCAGGATAGGCCTGGTAACTTTCTGGCCTAAAGGGAATTCCCCAGAACAGTGAGGTGGGGGACACATGTACAGGTCTCCCTGAAGTCTGGTGTTCTTCCCAACTCCTAAACACCCCAGTTCATGCTAGAGAATGAAAAGTTAAGAAGAATAATTACCCAATGGAATCAAAGGCCTATGTCCAAACCCTAGCTACCAGGACTTCAGGACTTCAGGACCCCAGTGTGACATAGCTGTTCCTCAGAGTGTGGCTCTCTGAAGTGGCCCCATCAACTTCAGCACCTTTCCTTGTCTACCTCACCCTCATGGTGCTGGAACCCCAGGAGGACCTTCCAGCCACCAGTGGCACTCACATGAGGAAACAGGAGAAAGCTGCCACATCAGGAGTCTGGGGCAGGTGCCTCTGGACCAGTGTCTTGATATGCTGCCAGCGCCGGAAGTTCCCATAGACACTGTCTGGTTTGGACAAGTAGTTTTCTGGAGAGTTGGCTTGGATGTTGGCTGGGCCACTCTCACCATATGCTCCTTTTGGAGGTGGTGCTGAGTTCACTGGAGACCTGACTGGAAGCAGCTGGACCACTTGCTGTGTGGTGGGAGGGCGAGGTCCCAGGACCCATGTTCCTTCTTGGGGCTGGACAGCCGAAGCAATTCGGGCATTTATGAAGGTGTTTGCAGCAGGTATTGTCATGAAAAGTGAAGCAGAGCACCCCACACTCCCAGCTTGGGTCCCAGGGACATTACAATTGAGAGGCACCTGAGTGAAAACAATGTTGGCATTGTACACAGGCTGGACAGGCCTGCCTAGTGTTCCAAGTTGTACAATGTTCAGAGGAACAGCGGTATTCAGGGCAGTGCTTCCATCTTCTGCCACCAAAGACATCCCAGGCAAGGCAGATAGGACTAAAGGATTCCTGGGAGAGATGCCTGCAGTCACGAGGGGTGCTGGGGGCTCCCAAAATATCTGGGGTGCTGGTTGGGGGGCAGGTGGGAGAACAGGCAAGGTGGCAAATGTAGGCATGGAGGCACCAGGGTTGACAGTCATGTTCTGTCCCAATGGAGATGCTGTGAAGATAAAGGAGAGAGTGGATGGAAGAGGGAAAGGACACAGGAGGGTGGCTCTCTGATCCTGGTAGTCAGTGGAAGTTGGGGGAGAGTCGTGGGGAAGAGAAGACTATATCATTTGCAGATGTCCCTGAGTAAATTCCCTGCTGGGTTCATCTGGCTGAGCATCCTCTCAGCAAGGATCTTCCTCCCTATTCACCAAGATTCCTGGATCACTGAGCTGTCTGTGGAGAAGAGCCCTTGGCTTTCCCCACCTCCGAGAGGCTCTTTCAGGAATCCTTGGCAGAAAACTCAACAGTGTTCTAGTTCTCTTCCCACTAATGGATCTGCTTTTCTCTCCGTGGACCGAGCGCATGTGCTCATGGGAGGCAAAGCGCCATCGAGGAGGGCCAGTTTCTGGAAGAGCCTCTTTGAAGGCAGCAGGTTTCAAACATTTTGACCTCAGCCCCTTCTGAGTGTTCCTTTCACACCCTCAAAGCTCCCTCCCTTTCTAGTCCGCACAACAAATCCAAAAGCAACACCGAGCGATCCTCCAAACCAGCACTCCAGAATCCTGGCGGGGACCCCGTAGCATGCCCTACCGGTACTGCTGCTCCCGCTCCTAATACCTCCCACGGAAAACAGCAACAGAATAGATTCAGCAGCCCCACTCTGCCTGATGATCATTGGTCTCCACCACAGTTGGGAGCCGTTCTTTCCCACAGTACTGGTGTGTAAGACGGCCAGGGGTCCAGTTGCTGGACACTCTGTCCTTGTAAGGCCTGCGGTGACTGTGGGAGGCTGTAACGGAATGGTGAGTGGAGGGGCCGTCCGGAGGTTTCTGGGATTATTATAGCTACTGGCATTGTCATAATTTGGCCATGAAATCTTGTGAGCTCCCACCAATATAAAAGAATGATTGAGGGGATACAGTCATGAGCCAGATGCCAAGCAGGATGTAGTTATCTTAAAGTTATTACTGTTCTGCAGGAACTCACAAGGACCACATCGAAGAAAGCCGAGTCCAAAGAGTCTGCACATAAACAAACAAACAAACAACCAACAACAACAACAAAAAAAAACCCAAAGAGTCTGCACATGATGGCCAGGACACACGTTCTAGGTCTGCTTAACAGTAACAGTAGAACATGTTCCAAGACAAATGGCTCCCACTAAAGCCTCTGGCCAAAGGAAACCAGCCACCTCAGAATCCACTAAAACCAACAGCACTCACATCCCATTCCATTATCAAAGCAGTGTCAGGGAAGAGAGGCTTCCTGTCACAGTTAAATGATGGGCTAAGGGAACTGCAGAGATACTGCCAAGACAACACCTCTAAATTGATATTTTAAAACGTAGTCTAAAGATTCGGGACAAACACCCACATCTTCCTTGGTTGATGCCTTCTAACTCTTCTGCCTCTGTAGAATTAAAGACAACAACCACCTGGTAAAGGAGAAAACTTCGCTAGGTGGGAAGGTGAACTCTGGACTGCCAGTTGATGGAGTAGTCTCTACTTCTACCGAGAGGACCCCACAGAGCTGTTTCCTATCTAGCCATTTGTCTGAACTGTCCTCCTAAGGTCTAGGGTGGCCCAGTTAAATTCCTAGAATCCGTAATTTCATTGAGCAGGTTCCAGCAGCCAGGAGAAGTGATCCAGAAATCAGCTGTTGCCTAAGAACCTTCTCTGGACCACTACAGTGAACCATCCCATACACCTATGAACTGTGCTCAGGAGACCTGCCTCCCATACAGGGAGCATTTGTCTAAGTCTTCTCATGGTTTCTTTGGATGCAGTGTATTTCCTATGACAACTTAGTTGCATCATGGGCTCTGTTCATCAGCGGCCAGGTGAGATGTCCTTGCAGAAGTCCAGAGCTCTCTCCCCCACTCCTTAGTCCAGTCAGTCATTTCTAGTATCAAATTTAAATTGCCTTTGTCAGAGTGTCAGGCCCCATACCCTGACACTCCAGGCTTACCTTCTGAAGCTATTCCTATAGGCTTGGACAGTAACCATGCCTGTCTGCTCAGGTCCATAGTGAGAATATCCAGATAAATCACACCCAAGAGTCACCAGTATGTGGCAGATGCTCAAGAGAGCCAGCCACAGCTGAGAGAAGAGTTTGAAAGTAAACAGCTCCAGAATGTGGCACACAACATTCTAGAGTGGGGGAGGGGCAGGAAGTAAAACAGGACTTGGGGAACATTCCATGAGGGGTTGCAGCAGGTGCATAAGAACCTTGGGGTCAGTTCAAATGATGCACCCTTGTTGGAGGTGATTGTGCTTGCTTGGTGTTTGCCTCTGGGTAAAATTTAATTTTTTTTATATTCACAAAACACTCACTTATTCCTCTTCTCTCATTCCTTCTTCAGTAGACCTTGTTTGATCCCCTTCATCCTGAGTCCTCCATCCCTTCTACAGAGGGTAGGCTCTTGAACATTTTTATAATGTTTACACTTACTCTGAACAGATCACAACATATATTCAGACAAATACTGAGCGTTTAGGTAGTGGAGGAGTACAGTGTGTTTGGAAATATGATGTTGGGAGATCTGTGGATCTTCTTGCCACCTGTATACCATTCATTACAGACCAATCTTTCTGTGTCCAACCAGTGCAGTGCTAGGATGTCTGGACCCTGCCCATGATAGTCTCTATTATTATCCCCTTTTGCTAGAAGTCCCAGAACATAAACGGAAACCACTTCTCTTTGGATCAGTAGTACTGAGTCCTTTTATTGCAAACAGATATTTGACAACAGAATTAAAAATCTAGCCACTATGACAAAACTAATTTGTAGGCTTTTGTGACAAACTGACCCTCTTGAGACTCTCAGTGGGAATAGGGTTAAATGTAAGATTACAACATATATTCAGACAAATATTGAGGGCTTTAGTACAGGAGTATAGCGTGTTTGGACAGGAAGAGGAAGTACATTCTCCCACTCCAAGATGAAGGGGCTTGGCATTCCTAGGACCCTGATTTTCCAAGCATATAAACCCACTGCCTGTGTACATTTGACAAAGCCAGAATTCCATTTACCATTGCCCAGTACTGATTCCTGTGTGCACATACCCACCTAATTCCTAGCTCAAATAAGATACTAGATTCACCAACCTTAGGCTTCCTTCTTTCTGGGGTGTGTGTGTGTGTGTGTGTGTGTGTGTGTGTGTGTGTGTTTATATATATGCTGGTGTCCTTGAACCATGTTTCCTGGTTGCAGGAAAAGACTATTTCTGACTTAATAGAATTTACCTTCCAAATTGTTAGTGTTAGGATGCTAAAGCCAAAGACATTCACAACAAATTATGTTTGCATTTGCACAGACTGGAAGTGCTGCCACATTGCATGTTGGACAGAGAGCCCAGGGTAAAAGACTCAAATGTTGTACAACTGCTTTGCATTTTGGATATTGGGAATCTTTGAGACTTCTCTAATGCAAAGATACCAACTGCAAGTTTTTAGTAGCATGAAATATTTGATACCCTATTATAATGAGAACTTTGGATTAGATGATTTTGTTCCATTATACGATAATGTCTGCCCTGAGCACGAGTAAGGTGGATCATTCTAGATACAATCCTTAGAGGTTTGGCAAATTAAATATGTATTTGATTTATGATATTTTCTAATGATACAGAGTCATGACTGAAGGAGCAGGGGCCCTTCTGTGAGTATGTGTGGGGGTAATTGTAGCATCCCTTTAAACAAAGCTTGTCTGGTCCCTATTTTAATATTGTGCATCTCGTTTGATCAGTGCCAGAATGCCGCGAGACAGCAGACTAATTTTGTGTTGTGACAAGAGGGTTGCTAGGAGATGGTCAAGTGGGGACACAGACCAAGAATCCTGGAAGCTGCCCCAGAAGCTGCTGGGTGCAAAACTGGCTTCACTGGCTAGAGTCAATAGAGTTCCTGATCTAGCAGAGGTTTGGGAAAGGAAGAGAGATGTAGAGGGACCTAAACTATCAAGTCTCAATTAAAAAGTATTATGTCAAACTTTATAGGAAATGTTTGTGAACTGACATTTATTGGCAGGTGTCTCCTTGTGTAGTTAGAGATCTTAGCACAGTGGATGTTCTAGGAGGGACTCTAGAGGCAGAGTCTGGATAAAACGTTGTCTCAGAGTTTCTCCTGAATCTGAATTTCACCCCCTCCCCCAAGATTGCTCCTTAATGGAACTTTCAGAAAGTATGGAAGAGGACCTGCTGTTCTTTAAAAGATGCAAAGGAGACAAATGCCATCCAAAGTATTGGGTCCAGAAGGAGTCATATCTCTTCAACAGTTTTCAGTGAGGATGCTAGGTGCATGGGTGGAGGGTTTGTAATCCCTGGTTTTAAGGAGGGTTGGCCGGCACAGGTTCCGTGAGTAGGCGGGGCGGGGGAGGGGGCAGCGGCAATGCCCCACGTGTGCATTCTTTCCTCTCCCACAAAGCTCTACGCTTCACCTGAGAGCTCCTCTTTGTGCATGCTATTGGAGTTCCAGCGCGAGCTGCTTGCCTCCCTTGGTTCCCTGAGTCCGTCCGTTGCGCACCCGCTCAGACGGATAAATAAACAAGGGCGAGAGCTTGACGCGAGGATGGAGGATGCTGGAGCGAGCCTCTCAACGTTTGGTGAATATGGCGGCGTCCAGAGTCCGTTACAGAGAAAGAGGTAACGGAAACTCAGGCCTAACTTCCTGAGCATGCAATCACCACTGTAACTGCTTGCTCTTGGTTGTTAGTTCCTTGTGTCTTGCAGACAGTGTGGCCCTGGGTGATTTGCCTGCCCTCCCAAGGCCATCCTGAAGCTGGGAGTTCTTATACCACTGGAATTGGCAAGTGCCCAGACCAGGGTTTCTTTCCATCATTCTGAAGGGTGCCTGGCTTTTGATGTGTGTGTCAGGGGTGAAGTTAATGGGCGAAGTTAATAAATGAGGCGTGAACTTTGAAAATGTGCCTCATTTCCGTCCCTTATACTCTCAGGAAGTTTGTGAAGTGTTGGGAAGAATTAGATAAGCAAAGAAATTTCTCATGTTGAAAATGGGTGAACTTTTGACAGTTATACTTGCTGCACTTATAAAACTCACCCATGGAAGCAGAAGTATCAGCCAGCCTCCATGGTGCAGCACCATTGATTGCCGCTGATGTTACTGACTTTTTTCACAACTAATGACTAGCCTCTTCAATTCATTCTTGGATCCAGTCAGGACTCTCTAGACTTGTAGAGTGGCGATGATCAAGAAAAGCATTATGTGAAAATCAGATGAGTAAAAAAAAATTACAACAGAAAATTTTATTATTAAATTGTTTTAATTGTGACGTGTGTGTGTGTGTGTGTGTGTAGAATGTTGAGACTCCATGGGAAGGCAAAATATGTGTGTTTTAATTTTGAAAGGCATGAGAATTGTGGGATGATTATTCTCATGTATACATGAGATGATATATTCTCATGTATACATGGTGTGCTTGGGGATCATGGACACTCAAAAGTATGTGTTGTTTTCTGTACAATTTTTATGACATACATTGGGAATAATGTATGGATTTGTAGTTTTGGATTATGAGTGGTGAGAATCTAATGTGTGTATTCCAGTGTAGGTGATGAGGTTTAGATAGTTGGAATTAAGATATTTTGATAGTGTGTAGACTTTATTGTATTTAGACAATGTGAGATAACATGATTGTAACCTTGGACTTTGGGCTAGGTATTTGTAATTTGGGTTGTAATTTGTTTTTTTTTTTTTCCTTGAAAGTTGGAATACTTTTGTTTATCATAGATTTTAAAAGAAATCTATTTGGGCAAGAAATAATTATATATGGACAATGTCAGTAAAACTGTACATATTTCTGTGGCAATGCAAAAGGTAGAATATTGTTGGAAAATGAAAGGTTATTTGTATATTTGGAATGCCATGGATGGTTACAAGATTTATCTACTGTCAGGAGCCATAATGGGACAAGCTAATAACTAGCAGGTGATCATCCTGAAGAGACCTGCCTTGGATTATTATATAATCTGTGACAGGTGTGACCTTATTCAGCAAGGCTCTAAGGGACTCATTTTTCAGAAATATTCCTGCTATTAATATGCTTTTCCTATTATTATTAAACAGATATAACCATTACTAAGCAATAGCATACCCCTTTGGAGCAGATCTCTGCAAACCCACGAACATGTACTGTCTTGTAGTGATACTATATAGACAAATAGATGATTTTTTAAAGTCTTAATGATGATTCTATAAGAATTCCTAAAATTATATCAGTGATTATTAAGCTCTTTTATAGTGGGACTGCTATTAGGTCCCTTTCTGATAGTCAATACTGCAATGAGAACTCTGCCAGTCTCCCAAGTGTCACCAGACTTTCTCCTGCTCAGAGCACATTCCAAGAGGTTGTAAAACAATTAACCAAAGGTCACTAATAGGGAACTAACAATTTATTACAGGTGCTGGAACAGAAGATAAAATATTGTCTGGGTTTATCTACACAAAACTTCACTAATTTCTTAGTTATAGTTTTAAACCTTCAGTGAACCTGTGGCACTAGACAGGTGATGGATGTTTAGCCAAATAATTACTCCTAATGGATATGCATGTAATCATTCTCTGTTGTAAACTTCTATTTCAATTTATGATTTGATTTTTGGTGTGAACTTGTAATGAACTTTGTAACATGTGATCATATATTCTGAAAGATGTATAAGTACTGAAGACAAAGAGATGAGAAGCAGATAGAATAGAGAGATAGAATATAATTTTTTTCCTTTCCCCAGAGAGAGTACAATTTTTCCCTTTCCCTGCTTAGGACCTTTCTGCTTTTTCCCTTAGATAGCTTTCATAGGAAACTTTTAACAACTTAATAATAAATTTGATAACCACATCTCTAAGTGTCTTTTCTTCCTGTGACTTCTGACTAGCAGGGTGAAAGTTAGAGCCCAGCAGTTCCTGTTGTGATAGGACAAAGACTATTTACTTAATCCTTTGCTGTTTTGGGGATGAGGAGCTAAGTGCCAGAAACTGCAGTTTCTGGCCTCAGAGGATCACAGAAGGCAGGTCAGCTACAGTAGCATAGTAACTTAGATAAGTAAACTTTTATTATGCAGCAACCCTAAATATCTACTAAGACAAAGTCTTACCCCCCACCGATGCTCTTCTCCCTCCACCGCCTCAAGAAGAACTGACAAGAAGAAAGAAAATCTCCCCCAAGCCAGGGCTGGCCCTCAGCAATCTACTGTGTTTTATCATGTGAAGGCAGGCTTGTGACCATTTGGGGGTTGGTACAATGGAGATGTGCAGCTGTAGTGTCAGGTTCATGTGATTCTGTATTTGGAAGTTGGAGGAGTGATTTCTTTGTGGATTTTCTAAGTGTGTCATCTCATTTTTGTAGGTAACAAGACTGTATGTATATTTGGGGGCAGATATTTGTACATTTGTAGTGTTATATAAATGTTTGATGCTGGTGGATAGTTATATGAGTATGGAGTTTGTATTTTCTAGTATGGCTTGTGGGCATTTGTGTTTTCTATATAGGACCAGATTTTTGAGTGGAGAATAGTTAGGTAACAGTGTGTTTACTAAGGGTCATGGCACCTTAAATGCATGTTTTCTGATGCTCTCTCTATATATGGTAAATAGAATAACTAGTATAATAGGTAAGTATATATATACAAGCATGTGTATATTGGATGGATAGGTGAGAATGTACATTTGCACAGGCAAGTGTGTGGTCACTATTGACTGCATTAGGATTTATGATATGGTTATGTGTTAGTATTGATGATGTAGGAAATGGTTTATAGCAGCTAGAGATGATTCTGGATTGACAGGTGGTTTGTGTTTGTAATGTAAATGTTTTAAATGGGTGATACTTCTCTGTGTCTAGGGCATTTAAACTGGCTATGTACCTCTGTGTGTACATGAAATATGTATATTTACTCATAGAAAAAGAGCTAATATATATTATTAATAATATATATTAATTAATAATATTATTATTATATTATTATATTATTTATATATATATATATCTTTTTCATTGCTGTTTTTAAACATCATGACCAAGGCAACTTGTACAGGAAAGAGTATTTGGGCTTACAGTTTTCAGGAGGCTAAGAGGCCATCATGGAGGAAAGCCTGCTGGGTGTGGCAGCAGGAACAGGAAGCTGAGCAGTCACATCTTAAACCATAAGCACAATTCATAGAGACTGAACTGAAAGTGGCATAGAATGTCTGAACTCTTAAACTCCACCTCCAGTGACATACTCCCTGCAACGAGGCTGAATCTCGTAGAATGTCTGCTGAGAGCAGCAGCAAGCAGAGCCAGCCATAGCACAGACCTGTGGGTAGAAGTAGACATGTCAGTCACAGAAATGCTGCTGTTCATGGCACTGGGAGCCTGAATGGTGCCCCACATGCCTGATATAGACTCTGGTGAAGATATAGACTCTGGTGTTTGCCCCACTATGTTTTATTCTTGTTCTAATTCCTCCTTGGTATTTTTCTTGTTCTTTCCCCTTTAAAAGCAATTATTTTACGAAATGCCTTTGTATCATTGGTCTCTCTCTCTCTCTCTCTCTCTCTCTCTCTCTCTCTCTCTCTCTCTCTCTCTCTTCTTAACAGGGGTTCACAGATAGTGCAACTGGAGAAGTTTAGGTTCTGTAGCCACCTGAAAGAACTGGTAATTGAGAGGACATGGTGGGAAGAAAATTTATTTAAGAAAAGCTTGCTTACTACAAGATGAAAGACTAGCTAATGCCACCAGAGGACACTGATTTAGCATTTTTGTGGAAATGGTCACACAATCTCAATTGTTTGGTGTCTTAATTAGCAGTTTGCCTTGAGTCTTAAAGAAAACTTTGGACTTGGACTTGGACTTAAACTGTTGAGACTCTAAGAGTCTGGAGACAGATAGAATGCATTTTGTATTTGGGAATGGATGTGAGCCCTTGCAACTTTTAGTGGGGCCTTGTGTTTTGGATCTTATGTGTCTCCTAAGGGCTCATGCTTGTTTTATAGGCTTGGTACCTAGCTAATGGCTCTGTTAGGAGCTGGAGGAAGCTTTTTAGGGTGGAGCCTTGTGTAAGAAAATTAGGTCATTGGAGGACACATCTTGAAAGACATATTAGGACGCATCCCTTGTTTCTCTCTCCTGACTGCTATGAGGTGAAGACTGTTCCTCTGCTAGCAGGAATGTCATTCTTCTTCAGGAATGTCACATCTCTGTCACAGATGCTGCCACAGGGCCAAGTGACCACAGACTGCAGCCTTCAAAACTGAGCCAAAAGCAGTGTTTTCTGCTTTCAGGCTGTTTATCTTAGGCCCCAGAGATGGAAACTTGGCAGTCCCATCCCTTTCAGAGGATGTTGAGAAACATCTGTTTAGGGTTTTGTGGTTCACATACTTCATTCAACTTCATCTAGCCATCCTTTTGGGTACAGATACCTCCGTGGTGCCACAAGACTACAACTGAGGAATGCAAGGGTGCTCAGGGCCTCTCCTGTGAGAGGGTCCCAGAACTCATCAGCTATAGATATAGGTATAGTTAAAGGGAACCCAGGCAGACCATCCCTGTCTCAGCTTAGAAACATGAAGTGTACAGTGGAGTGTTTTCTCAGCAAGAAGACAGTTGCCTGTGTAGGCAGTATATAATTAATGTCCCATGTGGGGGATTCTCCTGTCCTTGGGGTATCTATTCCTCAGTGTCCCACAGTAGCTTTATCCCAGAGCACATAGATGAAGTGTTTTCTTTGTTTTCAGCAAATGCCTTAAGGTGCCTCCTGGACCAGAAGGCAGGCTGAGGAACCTGTTCTGATTCCAGAGCCCTGTGTCCCTGAGTAAGCGTTATAACCTCTCAGCGCAGCTTAGTTCTTTGCAAGACAGAGTACTAGTAATGCCAACTGTCCAGGCTCATGAAGATTTGAGTCAGTGGGGATAAAGTGCCTGGAGCAGCGAATGGCATCACATATGCCGTGTTATAAATGACATGGCTCCTAACTGCTCATCTATTCAGAATATGACTACCCATTGCTCTAATACACTCCTCCTTCCTATGCACATTCAGTCAATCTGATGCCTCCCTGATCTTGCTCCTCAATCTCCATCCTCAGTGTCTTACTGAAAAGGAAGCTGGAAACCTGTGTCCTCTCTCAGGATCAAGGCCTCAGGGATGAGAGCAGACCAGCTTCACTTTCAAACCCTGCAGACACCCATCATGGTGTCTCCACACAGTAAACAAAGATGAGGAACGTTTATAAATAAAGTATGAAATTTTGGCTTTCCCACAGTTCACACAAAGTCACCTGTTCCCCAGAGTCTACACCTCATCGGAGGTGTGGCAGGAGTGACTTCAGTTCTTCACTTGCCACATCACTGCCTAGCCCATGTGTGTAAGTGTGGACTCCCTCCTCTGTAGCTGTTGACCTATGGCCTACTTTGCCTAAAGTCTTTCTCCTTTTCTATCTTCGACAGGAGGACACATAAGGCTGGCTGCTGAGGGATGCAGTACAGCACAATGCTGTCTCTAGCATGTGAGTAAGCTCAGAGTTGGGCAGGAGCAGTTTTCAGAGCAGACCCCTATAGTTGCTGACCCTCAGTCACTGATGATAGTAAATGCCTATTACATGTCTGTCCACAGTATCGCTGCAGTAGATACCTGGTACACCTGAGAATGAACACACAACTTCATGCCAAGACAGCAAAGCCTCTTTGGGAGTAATCTCAAGCAATGGAAATAGTGTTACTTAAGGTAATGTATTCTGTTCTCTGAAGTTTGCCCCAAATTTCTTTTTTTTACTGTTCTTGTTGCCTTGGCTATGTATCTTAATTGTCTTGGTTATGTGCCTATGCTGTATAGACTTGGCACAGAGCTCTTCCATCTGTTGACTCCTTGAAGAAGTAATACCTCCATGTAAAATGTGTCTGGAAAGCTGGTAATATGGGCAGCAAATGAAATCATTAAGGGAATGGACAGATAGAATTTATTGAAATATAGTACAAGACAGCAGGTAAGCTCAGAGAGGGGATCGTACAACCAAGAAGGGAGTGAGAGTCTTGTCTAGTCCTCTATTTGAGGAGGAAGTCACTTGGTATTACTTTAGGGGCTGCTTGTTTGAGTCTATAGCTGGGTAGGTAGGGTGGCATCTCCTTATCTTAAGCAGCAAATTCTACAGTGTGAGTTGTTTATCTTTAGACTTTCTATCCCTGTAAGGCATTGTTGCTCATGGGTTAGGCTTCAGTTGTCTGTGTAATACATTGTATGTCACCAGGAAGCTGGGCTCCCAAGTTGTTAAGCTTGGTGATTAAAATATGGGGAATTTCCCCTTCCTTCCTTCCTTCCTTCCTTTCTTTCTTTCTTTCTTTCTTTCTTTCTTTCTTTCTTTCTTTCTTTCTTTCTGTCTCTCTCTTTCCCTCCCTCCCTCTCTTCCTCCCTCCCTCCCACTCTCCCTCTCTCTTCTTCCCTTCTTCCCTCTCTCCACCTCTCTCTCTCTCTCTCTCTCTCTCTCTCTCTCTCTCTCTCTCTTTCTCTCTCTTCTTAATCACTTTACATCCTGCTCAATGCACCCCTTCCTGGTCACCCCCACCACAATCCCTCTTCCCTCCTTTTCTCTTCTGAGCAGGTCCCCCACCACCACCACTGCCCCCGAATCCCTGCTTGGTATTCCCAAACCTGGCATATCAAATCTCTGTGGAACTAGGTGCATCCTCTCCCATTAAGGCCAGACAAGTCAGCCCAGCTAGAACATAGCCCACAGACAGGCAACTGCTTTTAGGATAGCCCCTCCCCAGTTGTTCGGAACCCACATAAAGACCAAGCTGTACATCTGCTACCTATGTTCAGGAAGGCCTAGATCTAGCCCATGTATGTTTTTTGGTTAGTGGATGTTCTTTGGTTGGTGGTTCAGTGTCTGAAAGCCCCAAGGGTCCAGGTTAGTTGATTGTGTTGGTCTTCCTGTGGAGTTCCTATCTTCTTGGGGCTGCAATCCTTCCTCCTATTCTTCCATAAGAGTCCCCAAGCTCCACCCACAGTTTGGCTATGGATATCTGCTTCAGTCTGAGTCAGCTGGCAAGAGGTGCTTCTCAGAGGGTTCTTGGGTGCCTCTCCTATCCCAGGTCTCCGTCTCTTCCTGGAGATGCCCCTACATCCACCACCATCAATTGCAGATTTTCATTTATTCTCATGGCTATCTGGCCATCCCCTCTGTCCCTTCCCACGCTTAACCTGAACCCCCAACTCCCCTCCCGATCCCCTGTCCCACCCACTTCTCTCTCTCAATCTGCCTTCCATGATCTTTCTATTCCCCCTTCCAAGTGAGACTCAAGCATCCTCACTTGTGGGTCTGTGGAATGTAACATGGTACCTATATTTTATAGCTTACATCCACTTAAAAGTGAGTACATACCATGCATATCCTTTTGGGACTGGGTTACCTCACTGAAGATGATACTCTCAAGTTCCATCCATTTGCCTGCAAAATTCATGTCTTGGCTTTTAAAAGCTGAATAGTATTCCATTGTGTAGATATACCACATTTTCTTTATCCATTCTTCAGTTGAGGGGCATCTATGTTGTTCCAGTTTCTGGCTATTATGAATAAAGCTGCTATGAGCATAGTTGAACAAGTGTCATTGTGGGATGGTGGAGCATCCTTTGGGTATATGCCCAGGAGTGGTATAGCTGGGTCTTGAGATAAAACTAGTCCCAGTTTTCTGAGGAACCACCAAATTGATTTCCAGAGTGGTTGCACAAGTTTGTATTCCCACCAGAAATGGAGAAGTGTTCACCTTGCTCCAGATCCACACCAAAAACTTTGTGTAAACAAACAATGCTTACAATTAATTCTTTACCTTGTCAATAAAAGCTGATCAGCCAATGGCTGGGCAGAAGAGAGAATAGGGTGGGACTTCTGTGGGGGGGGGGAGAAAAAGAGAGAGGGAAGGAGGGAGGAAAACATGGAGGGAGGGAGACATGGAGGGAGGGGGGAGGAAGGAGGAGGAAAAGGGAAGGAGGAGGAGGGGAGGAAGAAAGAAAATTCAGCCATGAGGGGAATGAGAGGAGACATCATGGGAAAATAAAGCCCAGAGAGCCATACCAATACTAAAATGCAAGTATCTTTGGCATTTTGGCTTGGGGCTACTGCCAGATCAGCTTAGAGGATTGAAATAGATCAATGATTGCCCAGGTATTGTGAGATAAAGCTTGATTAAATAAATCTCTGGGCCCCCAAACACTGTCACCTGCTGTTGTGTGTTACCTAGAGTTGAAATGTTTCATCAGGGCTGTCTTGTGCTTAGATCTTTTTATCATGTGCTGTTACTGCCCTGCATATCCAAATGCTGTCTGTAGCTGATGCCAAGTGCTGAGGTGGCTGACAGATGACAGGGTAGCTTGTCTGTGAATACATTTAGTAGACGTGAGGAATTGTGAGGGAACTTTAAAGCTTTCGATGTGATTAGGGTGGGGTGGAGTTTACGTATGTGCTGGTGGTTTGTATGGATATTCAGTGATTTGGAGGAGTTGTATACGTGTTTCTGGATGAAGTAAGGGTGTGCGATATATATGTTAAACTCAAGTCAAGTAGGCATCTGTGAATTCATAGCTCCTATGGAATTTGTGCACATCTGAAGACGCTGAAGTCTCTTGCTGAAGTGGCTCGTGCACCTTGCCAGCAATGACAAGACAAAGTGTTTACTAGACTAGAATTTGTATTAAAAGTTGAATAAAGAATCCATACCATGGGCAGAAGCAAAGTGGACAAAGCACACCCAGGAGAGAGAATAGGCCCTTTTGTGACAGTAAGGAGATAAGTTGGTTTAGTTTTGACTTTGGAGTTGATGTGAAATTATTCAGGTGCACAGATTCTGTGAACTCTCTGGAGTTCAGGATGCCATGCCCTGAGGATCTATATCCTGCACCACAGAACTGCTTCAGTCCATGGCCTTCAGGTTGGGAGAGTGAGGTGTAAAATGATTATTAATATTCTCTCTATATTAATTAATGCTGAAAATTAATACAGCAGCAGTTATCCTTTGACTAGCTAGTTCCTCCCCAATCCCAAATCACAGAGACCTTTTAATTTTTCAAAGCTTAGGGCTTAGCTGGGCAGACTCTTAACTAGCTCAGTGCACTTAGCTCATCCAGCCACATGGCTAGCTAGATCTTCCAGGCCTGTAGTCACCTATATCTCCCTTCTTATCTCCTCTCAAAAGCCCTTCCTCTTCTTCCTAGAGTTCCTTTCTCCCTCCCAGGAAGTCCCACCTATCTCTCTACTGCCAATCACAGGCATTAGCTTTTATTACCCAGTTAACTTGGGGAGAAAGGTTTACACAACAAAAGCTGGTGTACTTGATAATTCTCTCATCTCAGGGCAATCAGAGCTGGGGTTACAGAATTTAGCATTTGAATACATAGCAGCACCAGATCAACCCCAACAGTAAAGAACCTTGTAACGTGCTTTACCTGCCACTTCAGGTAAGGCAAAGTGTTCCACACAGGTGAGCTGGAGAGAGGCCTCTGAGTTGGGATCTGGCAATAAGGTGGGGAGATTTAACATTTGAGAAGAGGGAGCTTGGGAGCTAGGTCAGTCAGTAAAGTGTTCTCAGCATAAGCATGGGGATCTGAGTTTCATCCCTGGGACCAACGTGGAAGGCACATGTGGTGACAGAGACCTATAACCCCAGCTCTGAGAAGGTGTAGGCTTCTGGCTCCTCTTTGTCCATGTCACAATCTCATGATTTTGTTTGTACTTCTGTAAAGTCATAAAAGCTGGGACACCAGATGCTTCTGATCACCTGTCTTTTTCAGTGTAGTTATAGCTCGAGAATGATTTTAAAGTGAAATTGTCAGTTACTGACCATACCACTAGCATTATAAATGGATTTTAAAATGAGTTTTGTGTGTGTGCATCTGTGTGTACATGTATACATATATGTGTGTCTGCGTATGAAGGACAAAGGTTGCTTTTGGATGCCTTCCTCTATTGCTCTTGACCTCTTTTCTGAGACAGGGTCTCTCATTCTGCCTAAAACTTGCCAATTTGCTGATTTGCTGTCCAACATCTCTGTATGATCCTCTTGTTTCTGGAGGCTTCCAGGGTACTGGGATTATAGGTACGTGCTGCTGCACATAGGTACTGGGGGCACGAACTTTGTTCTTGCATTTGTACAGAAAGTACTTTCTTCATTGAACCATGTTCCTGTCCTCCTCTCTCACATTTAACTCTGCCTAGTGACATTGCTTGCATAGGCCAAGTAACTTCTGTCTCACTATGTTATCTAACTTTTTCCTGGGTCTCAGCAAGTAGGCCAGCTTTGCCTCCAAATCATGATCCTTCTTCCTCAATGCTGGCTCTGACAAGAAGAGACTACTTTTCTGTGTTAAATCTACATCTTTGAGGGTTCTGGGGCAGGAGGGAGGGGCAGGTCCTGTAGGATCCCAGTGGTGACAGTAAGATCAGGGACATGAATTCCTAGGCTGAAGAGGGACCATCTCTTCACAGTGCCATTTTCTTTTCTTGTTGAAAATGTGACTAGAGTTCAAACTTGCCCCAAGGGACACAAGACCCCCTAATCAGCAGCTGCTAATATCACCCCCTTTCCAACCCTTGACTTTATTCAGGGATCTCTTTCCTTTCTATCTGTTTTTCTCTCCTATGTAGTGTTAGGAGGTTGAAAGGGTGGGATAAAAGGAATGCCCTTGCCCGGCCTTGAGCAGGCTGGAAAGGCCTTGTTTACCACAATAGACCTAGTAATAGGACCTAGGTAGAGTTCTGCCCTCCCCCTTCCTACAGGAACTTAGAAGAATAGACTGCCCACTGAGCTTGTCTTGTGACATAATCCAGCTGAAACAAAGGATGGGGTCAGAGGGGCTTTCTCTATACATACAAATGCTGAATATTAAACTTTGAGCCTTGATCAGAAAAGTTTGTATTGGCTCCATGTTTTTCTCGCCCCTCTGTCTCCTTTTTATTTCCAGCCCTCCTTTCAGGTGAACTCAGTTTGTCCATGGCCACTGAGCGGCTACAAAAAGGGATAGAGAAGGGTGGCAGAAAGAAGAACTCACAAAGTAGCCAAAGACAGCTACAAGTGGAGTCCAGATGTGGAGCTAAGCAGAATGGGAAGGTCAATTTCAAATGCCATCGAGAAAATGACAGGGGACAGAGGAATGGATTTTTTTTTTTTTTTTCAAGATGCCAGCAAAAGAACCCAAGTAGCAAAGACAAAGGAAGTTCCCCTCCTGCTTTTCATGACTTACTGTTTTACTTTCTCGTGGTTCACTAAGTTTAATTAGGGTTGTGTGCATAAGCATGGATTTTTTTTTTTTTTTTTTTTTTTTTTTTTAAATCAGAACAGGGGCAAGTTACCAGTGACGACATCACTGGAGAAAATGACTTCCTTCTCCTAGCAACCATTACTTGCCAGTACCTTGCTAGGGATCTTGCCTTATAAGCCCCTTCCCCTTCCCATCCATGGTGGAATGGTAATGGGTCTATCTAGTGCAGGTAACACAGCTGCTGTTGTAGAAACTTAAGATAAAAAAGCTCCGATTTTGGTTTTAAACTCAAACATTAACTTCCCTGGGGACACATCCCAGGAGAAGTACATTTCAAAAACTCAAACATTCCAGGAAGAAAGACCCAAGATAGGAGTTTTTAGAGAGATGGGCCCTTAACACAATAAACCTGGGTAAACAGAAGCCAGTTAAGCTGACCCTCTTTGTTGTAAGCGATAAGGTGCAAATTTGAGTTACTTAGAAACCTAGCCTGAGAAAGAAAACCGGGCCTGGGAATGGCTGTTTAAAATCCTTTATGGTTACTGTCTAAAAAATAATTAACTGTCCTTGTGAACTCTGTAAAAATGGTATATAAGTTGCCCTTAACTTTAGTTTGGGGTTCTTCTTGCCTGCATGCAGGAGAACCCCAGTATACTTGTTGTCATCTTATCATCTTATCGTCAATAAACCTCATGTTATTGCAGCTAATCCCATCCTTGAGTGTTTCTGGGGGAGCATGTCCCCTGGTTTTGGATCTTTAGGTCCAACACTGCAATCATGAACTTGTTTTCTGGAATATAGTCAGTCTAAATGGAATCTCAAAGCAGGTTTAATTTGCATTTCCTTGATGGCTTACATGTTATTGTTGGTTTTCTTTTATATATAAGTTTTGGGCCATATGTTTTATTTTTAATGTTTTTATTTATTCTTTGTGAATTTTATACAATATATTTTGATTATATTCTTTCCTCTTCCTCCAATTCCTCCTAGATCCTTTCTTATCTCCCTACCCACCCAACTTTATGTTACTTCTCTCTCTTAAAAAAAATAAAATAAAAACAGAACCCACAAAAAATGTGGAGTCCATTTTATGTTGGTCAACAATGCTTGATCATGGAACCTGCCCTGGAGTGTGTTTGATACACCTAGTGTCACTCCACTGAAGAAAACGATTTTCCCCCTTCCAGCAGCTTGCAATTGAGAATAGCTTGTTGGCTAGAGGTGGAACTTAGTGCTACTACTTCCCTCCTCTGTACTGGCTTCAGCTCATAGAGGTCTCTACCTGTTGTCACAGTCTCTGTAAATTCACCTGTATCTGCCCTGTTGTGTATGGGAAACATCCATCACCCTAGTTCCTGCAGTCTTTCCATCCCCTCTTTCACATAGATCCCTGAAACCTGAGGGGAAGGATGCTATGATAAAGACCTCCCATTTAGGGCTGAGTGCCCCATGATCCCTCATGCTCTGCATATTGTCTAGTTGTAGGTCCCATGTTAATGACCATCTACTTCAAAAAGAAGCCTCTCTAGTGAGGGTTAAGCTATGATTTTATCTATGGATATAGTAATACGTCATTAGGAGATGTTTTATTGCTATGTTCACTTAACAGAAGAATATTAGTAGGTTTTACCCTATGTCTATGATCTGTCTAGTCCATGTTTTTGGCCTCACTAAGTGTCAAGGTCCATTTCATGCAGCAGATTTTAATCTAATAGAAATTGGTTGATTATTTGCCTAATATCCATGCCATTATTAGATTAATAAGCATATCTTGCAGACAGGTTGAATATGCTTGGTCCAGGGAGTGGCACTATTAGGAGGTTTGGCCTTGTTGGAGTAGGTGTGGCCCCATTGGAGGAAGTGTGCCATTGTTGGGGTAGGATTTTCAACCTTCCTCCTAGCTTCCTGAAAGTCTGTCTTCTGTTAGCTGCCTTTAGACCAAGATATAAAACTCTCAGCTCCTCTAGCGCCATGCCTACCTGGATGCTGCTATGCTTCCCACTATAAGAATAATGGACTGAATCTTTGAACCTGTAAACAAGCCCCAATTAAATGTTGTCCTTTATAAGTGTTACCATGGTTATGGTGTCTCTTCACAGCAATGAAACCCTAACTAAGACAGAAGTTGGTTCCAGGGACTGGGGTATTTCTGTGATATGCCTGATCATGTTTTGTTTGGAGGAATGTGGATTTGGAGACATTGGATTTGGAAAGCAGTGGCATGCTTTAAGTGGGGCTTAATGGGCCACCCTAGTAGGAATAGAGAAGACATTGGTGTTAGGGGTGAGTTGAACTGTGCAGACCTGACCCAAGATGTTTTAGTGGAGAATTTCAGCCTGGAGATTGTTTTAAGCTATTTTAGTGAAAAATATGACTGCTTTTTGCCATTGTCTGAAGAGTCTGGTTGAGGCTAAAGCTAAGATAGTTATATTAATTACTTTGACAAAAGAAGTCTCAAAACAGTCTGGTATAAATTCTGTTGTGTAGTTACTAAAATTCAGTCTTATGAAGAGTGTTTTGATGAAAAGGAGCAAGCTTTGAAAGGAAAATACAAAAATGTCCGGTTCAAGAATAAAGGGGCACCAGGAAGTAGAATGGATCTGAATCTTATGTTCAAAGAGATACACAGATTAAGGGAGTGGTGACCTGGAAGCAAGACCCCACCCTGCTAGGCTTATTATTCTGCTTTTGCAGTAGAACAAAGGACTTGGTTATTATTTTCATTTGGACTTTTAATCTGAAATGAACTACACCCCAGAAATGGAAAGCACAACTGTGAGGCAGATCTTAAGGCTGGAAAACACAGGTTTTTGATCCAGATCTTGTGGAATAGTGGCCATGAGAAGCTTAAGCCCGGCATGGTGGTACAAGCCTTTAATCCCAGCATTCAGGAGAGAGAGCCTTGCAGGTCTCTGAGTTCAAGGTCAATCTATAGAGCAAGTTCTAGGACAGCCAAGCTTAGACAATGAAGACGTTGGAAAACAAACAGCTGGTTATAATATAATATAACAAGGGGGCCATGTTCCAGCTCCAGTAAGCAGCAGGACTCAGCAGCTTTGGCCATGTGGCTCTGGCTTTAGAATCAAGAGTAGAGAATGACTACCGAGACAATTAATGATGCTGGTTAGCTGGAGCTAAGAAATTAGTGATCATAAAGAAGAAACTAGCATCACTGAGGTGAAATCTGAGAAGTGTTTTCTGAGAGCACAAAGAAAAGCAGTGTTCTAGAGATTGCCAAGGTTGTATCTCCTGCTTGCAGTTGGACTTGATAATGTGTCAGAGTTACCCAGGTGGTATGGGCTTTGAAGGCATAAAGGAGTCTCGGAGAACAGCTGAAGCTTGGCACTGTAAGAGGCCACTGTAAGAAGGTCACTGGTGAAAGTACAGACTGGGTTGCAGTTGATGGCCCAGGACTGGAGGGGTTATGTAAAGAATTTGAGGCTTGGCACCATAAAGGGAGTCTATGACAGGTTACTGGGTAAATCCTAGTTGCAATGAGAAACTCCATCACATTAGAGATGTCAGAGCTGTGGGATACCTGCTGAGGACAACTGCCAGCAGGGAGTGGAACCAGCCCAAGAGAAAGAAGTGTGCTGCAGTCAACAAAACTGAAAGGAATTGGAGATCTGAGGAACATTTTGGCATCAGATCTAGAGATGAGACATCCTTCAGACATGCAGATGTTTGCAGAGTTTAGAGTTTCTCCAGGTGGTTTTTGGTCTTGCTTTTGTCCAGGATTTCCTTATTATGATGTTTTGGAATGGTATATATATCCTGTGATTTTGGAGGCATGTGATCGGCTTTTTTATTTTAATTTTATAGGGAATTAGAATTAAGCAATTGGATGAATCTCAGAAGAGACTTTGAACTTTTAGACATTGTTGAGACTTTGATAAACTATGGGGACTTTTGAAGTTTTATTTTATTTTTTAAATTGAATTGGTTGTTCAGTTAATTTGCTTATACATTGATTGGTTGATTTGACATTTTTAGTGTTTAGTTTTTGACATTCCTTATAAATTCTAGATCAAAATCTCTGACATGAAATTAAAGATGGATAGAAAGACAGTGAGGCTGGGGAGATATGGGCTTGCCATGAATATTATCCTCAAAAATTCATGTAAAATATAGCTGAATATGACAAAGCATACTTGTACATGAGAACACCTGGAACTTGTTAGCCAGCCAGCTTAGCCTACTCAGCAATTTCCAGGCCAGTGAGGGAGTCTGCTTCAAAATCCAAAGTGCAGCCGGGTGGTGGTGGCACATGCCTTTAATCCCAGCACTTGGGAGGCAGAGGCAGGTGGATTTCTGAGGTCGAGGCCAGCCTGGTCTACAGAGTGAGTTCCAGGACAACCAGGGCTACACAGAGAAACCCTGTCTCAAAAAACCAAAACCAAAACCAAACCAAAAACAAAAACAAAACCCAAAGTGCTCTGCTGGCTTCCTCACATGTATCTGTAAGACCCCCATGAAGGGAGGACCTCACCCAAGCCTCAGGAATTCACAGGGCCACCCAATAACTCACAAGACACCGATCTTGATGCAATCAGCAAGAGGTATATTTCAGGATCAACCACCTGATGTTCAACTCTTAACTCACGCAGGAGCAGAGGAATTGACAAAAAGCCTGGGGAGAGGAGGGCTTTTTTAAAGGGAAAAACCACAAACCAGGGGGATGAGGGGGTAACCAAGGTAACATATCATAAAAATAGTGGAAAGTCCCAACCCATAATTCAGTTGGTTATGTGCAAAACATTCTGTACACACATTTTTCTCAAGAATATAATCTTGTTCAACCATTAATCTTGTGGTCAGCTAGTTCCTGGAACCACCCAGATGACTTGCATTTTTCTTTGTGGTCAGCTAGTTCTTGGAACCAGCCTGCCTACATTCTTGGCTCAGTTCTAGGGGACAGAGAGAAAACTTTCTATACCTTTTAAAGAATTTTCTATACTTTTCATATCTTTATAAACACATACACACAGACAGACAGACAGACAGATGGACCGACACACCACACACACACACACACACACACACACACACACACACACACGACAGAGCAAATTATAGGGATACAAGAAGGAAAAGGAATCCTGTACTCTGCACCTGGTTGAAGACTCTTGTCAGCTGAGAATCAGAAACCCAGTACAATTAACATTTAGTCACACCTGTCTTCCCTGATACAAACTGCAATCTTCTGGGAACCTCAACCAGGAAGCTCCTTTACAACCGAAGAACATATCCTACCCACCCTCATCACCACCCAGATATCCTAGCACCTTCCAGTTTTAGCTGTCCAGAGCACCCCTCCCCAATGGCCCAAGGTCACCACTCAGAGGGAATGCGATTGTCTTTTCTTTCCTACAGCTTCCAGCTTTATCATAATATAGCTCTGCCTCTACATGAAAACAAACTGGCTTCTGAACCCTGACTCAGAATAGGCTTCCATGTAGACACAGCCTTATGACTCTCCACTGCCAGCTCAACCAACATATTGAAATAGTCCTCTTGAAAGGGTTAAAAATTTTCAAAAACTCCTAGCAGGCTGAGCAGAACCAAGAGTGCAGATCAGCTTGGTCATGAGCTCTGTGTTTCAGAAACTTGGCTGACCACAAGATAGATGGTTGATTACGAATAGGCTCTTTGAGAATAGCCTATACAAAATGTTCCCCATGACTGTTCCTTGGACCCTGTCACAAACTGAATAATGGGCTGGGACTTTCCACAGGTACTCTCCAATAACCCTCCTTTACTCCCCCTGGGTTGTAGTTTCACCCCTGAGTTGTGGTTTTTGGCTTTAAATTCTCTCTGTCTCCAAAGCCCCGGGGTCAGACCCCATTGCCTCTGCATGGGCTACAGGTCTTGACCTCAACATGTTGATCAAAATATACCTCTTGCTGATTGCATCAAGTTCGGTGTCTTGTGAGTTATTGGGTGGCCACGAATTCCTGAGACTTGGGTGAGGTCCTCCCTTCCTGGGGGTCTTACACTCTCACTATTTTAAATGCTTTTTAAAATGTGTGGATGGAAAACTTCTTAACAACCGTTTCAGATGTCAGTCATACCCACTAAAATGGCATATGTGTTTACTGTCAAGACACTTCAGTGTGTCTCTTCTTTGAGAAGCCCACAGCCATGGTCTCTAGCATGCCTTACTTTTCCTTCCAAATGTGTCTTTGCCCAAATTGAGGTCTCTAAGAGATTAAAAGAGTCCTGTGGGCTGCTGTGCATCCATCCTTGCTGCTGCTGACAGTTGACTGGCAGATAGAGCCATGAGTTCAACCAATTCACAAAAATCAGATTTGTATTGATATCTCCAATCCCAGTACTTATACCTTTGCTACTGTCTTTGTTCTAGCTCTTTCTGTAACAGAAATATTATATATATATATATATATATATATATATATATATATTACATATACAAATACATAACATGTAAACATAAATATATTCAGTATGACATTCCTCAGATAGAGGCAAGTTTAGGGGCTTAGAATTCACCCAGCAAGGTCAGAGAAGAAGTAGCCCTGGTAAGCAAAGGGAGTCTCCCATATTGTGCCAATCCCAGGGCTATCTGGTCGTGGTAGACTGTGATCTTAATTAGAGTTTTCCCAAAGGAATGGATCACTTTTGAAACTAAACCCAATTATTGAATCATCCTTTTAATTTTTCACCCCATAAACATAAACCCTCTGGTCTTGATGAGCACCTAAGACACTTACCATGGGGCATCAGTAGGAGCACAAGGTGGTAGGAGGTATTTGATAGCCAGTGTGCCATTTAAATATAGTTATCTAGTTCCTAGAATAACAGTGGTTAATCCCCTTGCTTAAACACTTCTTCTGAGCACCGAATCTTAGAGTTTGGGGTTAGGTATGTTTCTGATGTCACTCAGCTCCAAGATTCCGTGAGGCTTTGTTTCCATGCCGCTCTGTTACAGAGACATTTACAGGCAGCTGCCCTGCCTTGCCTTGAGCATCCTCAAGCCCCCTTGGCCACAGTCACAAGATGGGTGGGATGGACGTCCTAATGAAGAGTACAAATTTCAAATCTGGAGACGCCCTGTCCCTGAGGAAGGCCCTTGTGAACAACCTTGGAGAGGAAAAGAGGACCAAGCTTCACATTCAAAAACTACAGAAAGCTCTAGCTATCCGCTTTAAGGAGATTGAAAAAGAGAAAGCAACACTGAAGAAGTTTTTGGTGAAGCTTCACAAGACAACTGGGTATTTTCCTCAAAACGAATTATGGTGTTGATTGCTACTGCAGGTGAAAGATTCATCTTAAAGCTTCAAATCCAAAACCACCGAGACTCTGTTTTCTCCATATTACCAAAGAAAAAAGTAAAAAAGCAACCGGAAGCCAAAAGTAAGACTTTAACTGAGGACATAAATGGGACTTCTGCGAAAGAATCCACCCTTATCTCTCCCACAACACAGAATAAGCACTGACTTTTCCGCATGATTCCATTTCTTTACAGCTCAAAGTAGTAACATGTGATGTGCACATTATTTATGTATTTATTTTTATAAGCTTTTCTTGAGACTTAAAATTGTAAAGGTCACAAGCCAGGATCTGGTTTGGTAGTGATTTTTTTAAAATTTGTTTGTTTTGTTTTGGTGTGTGTATGTGATAGTTGAGATATGTCTCACTTTGTAACCAGGCTGGCTTGCAACTCACTATATAGCCTAGGTTGGCCTCTGATTTGTGACATTTCTCCTGAATCAGGCTCCGGAGTGCTGGATTTACAAATGTAAGCCACCATTCTGAACACAAGGCAGAATTTCTTAGCTAGTTGGCTTACTTAGTAGGGAAAAGCCTGGAGAACATGGAGAACATGTTACAAGAGTCTTATTTGAGTTGAGGCCCTATGAAACACATCCCTAGCTATTGGTAAGATTTAGGGCAGGGGCTGGAGGGATGATTCATCCGTTGAGAGCACATGTTGCTCTTCTAGAGAACCCAAGTTCAGTTCCCAGTGCCCAGGTTACAAGCTCATAACCATCGGTAACTCCAACTCCAGGGGATACAATGACTCTGACCTACACAAGCACCTGCACTTGTGTGTATATACCCACATGCATGTTCACACATGTGCATTCGCACATACACACTCACCCACCCCTAAGTAAAATTAAAATATTAGTCACAACAATAAATCTTTAAAAAAAAAAAAAAAACAACCTTAGAGCGAAACATAGTAAGATATGCTAACAGGTACACAGCTAGTTAGCAAATGCCAGCCCTCACTGTTTGAAACCACAATCCCTGAGGTACACAAAGGTTCTGTGCAGAGTCCCAGCCCTTGCATGTGGATGTTTCCTTGGACATGGGTCTCTTTCTGTTACTGGTCACCATCGTGTGGGGAAACCACATACACATTGTGCTTGTTGCCCTCTGAGTGAGTGATCCCAAGGGCATGAAAGCCAGGTGCTGTTGTGGAGACTGTGTGCTGTGGTGGGTGGGCATTCTCTGTGCTTCTCTGAAGGTAAATTCATGGGGCTGTGCATTTCTAAGCTGCAGGAATCAGAGCTTGTGATATTACAGGGAATCCAGCCTATAAGGCTTATCTATACTGTCATTAGCATCTGGCCAACTCTGTTGGTTATGGGCTCAGCCTCCTATTGCCTATATATTTGTGTGAGTTTGTCTTCCATTTGTTGGATATCAGTATTACTGTTGAATGTCTAACCTCTTGGTAAGGGAAGGATGGCCAGTGGAGAGCTATGCTGAAGGCTAAGACTGGCTTGTTATGATGTGCTGAGCATATGTATGGTCCTTGCTTGTACTGGGATGACACACTAATGATTGCGTCTCTATTAATTACCAGTATCTAGAAGCTTGGTGTGGTTTTATGGGTATGGGGTAGGATTTTGCAGGTGCCCTCTGCATTTGCCAAACAAGTTAGTTTAGCTGTATATCAAATTGGATCCTTGGCTATAAGGCATTCACACATGGGCTTCCCATAGGGGAGACAATTGATTTTAAAAAAATTGAACTGGGTCAAATATGTAACTTAATAATGGCTAGCTGTTACAGTGTAACACAGCTGTTGCCTTGTGAGACTATCTGTTCTCTCAGTCACACACACAGCTGTGGTGCTCCAGAGGTAGCAGCGCTGGTCTTTTGGTGACTGTCTTCTGTGACATGTGTGGTTTTTAAAGAACATCCATAAGAGGGGAATTCCCCATGGGTAAGAAAGGGCATAGTAACACAGGAGAGACTGAAGTTGTAGGTCATGTGTGACCAGCAGAGGGGAACTGGCTACTCCCGAATAGTATCGGGGTGCTGTACAGCCTGAGATTGGATTATTGTACATCTGTAGTGGAGTAAGCATGAGAGTAGCAGCTGGGGATGCCTCTCCACATAGCACTGGTCAGAGCTGCTGGTCCTAGATGATGAGCTGACACCACAGGGGCTCAGAGTGCCAGTCCCTGTCAGGGCCTCAACAGGACCAGCAGCTTTTCTTCAAGGAAGTAGAGGGGCGAGGAGAGGAAATGACAGGCAGTTCCTTGGCTATCTGTGGGAGGCAACCTTGGAACTATCTGTCCATGAAATTGTATGTTGTTTCCAGCATGATCATTAGAAATTACAGCATCGCTGATAGGTCCTCTTATTTATCATGAATTTAAGTATGGTACAGCCAAATCTTGCCCATCATCCAGACAGTGGCCTGTGTGTTTTGAATTGACTCAGTTCTCTTTAAAAGCCCATGCCGTTTTTGTTTTGTTGTTGTTCTTTTTTTTTTTTTTTTTGATAGTCTTCCATTAATGTGGTAGTGTCTGGCGGTACCCATTATATCTTCATTATATCTGCTGTGTGGCTAAACATGAGCCTTGATCTGACTCTAAAAGTTGTAAGTACTCTGCCATGGCTTTGACGTGGTTTGAGGATAGCGCCCAAAGGTGTGTGTATGCTAGCATCTTGTTCTCCTGTGTAGCAGTGGAAAGGTGGTGATGACTTAGTGGAGCCTAAAAAAAGAGAGAGGCTTGTAGGTAGAGGCCTGACCCTCCTGAAATGAGCTAATGGTCTTAAGGGAGTCGGGCAGATCTCAGAGGACGGAATTAGATAACAAAAGAGCAGACAGTTATAAAGTAATTCATCTTTCTTGCTCACTCTTATTTCTTCCCTCCAACACATTGGTCATTCTGCACATGTTCATGTCCTGCCGCTAGACTCATTAAACCAAGGTTGTTTTAATTTTATTATTATTATTATTATTATTATTATTATTATTATTATTATTATTATTGTTATTGCTATGATAAAACACTCTGGCAAAAGCAACTTAAGGGAGAAAAGATATTTGGCTCACAATGTCAGGATACAGTTCATCACTGCAGGGCAGTTAGGATAGCAGGAACATGAAGCAGGTGGTTGTATTGCATATTGTGTCAGGAGCAGAGCATTAAATTAATGCATTCTGGCTTGCTGTACTCAGCTTGCTTTCTTGACTCTCGTACAGTTTAGGGGATGAGTCTGCTATCCCTTCACATGAGTTTGTTAGTAACACCCCCCCCCCCCCCAAAGCCTTGCTGAGTGTCTTGTCCATCAGCTTGATAGTATACACATTCCTTTAGAACACAAGACACTGAGTGAAGGGCAATGGAGCCAATCCATTGATGTTTAGTATAAATGGTGGTTAAGGTGTGAGATGGTGGCTCCAGGACACTGAAATCTTAATACAGCCTTCCAGTCTAGAATGAGCTGTACACTAACAACTCACACTGCCATGTCTCATCAGCACATGAAGCTGAAAGCCAGCAAGTACAGGAGTAGTGACCCTTTCCACTGCATCCAGAGAGTGGCCATCTTGTATACTTTTATCTACATTTTATCTACAAGAGTGTACTCTTATTAGTGATTGAAAATCGAAATTACCAGGTGTGGGAATTGTGACAATTCTTTTAGAACCTGTTGTCATTTGAATGGAACCTGTATCTATTGAGAGAGAGAGAGAGAGAGAGAGAGAGAGAGAGAGTTGTGTGTGTTTCTTGGAGTCAATGGCTCAACAGGAAAGGTTGAGGTCACAGCTATAAACAGCACGGATGAAGATTGCTTGCATATAATTGGAAAAGGAACATGGAGACAAGTACGTCACAGGGTGTCTCTAAACTTTTACACCCAGCAATGGCTCTTGAGCAATAAACATAACCTCAGCTGGGAGGCTCAGACCCTGAGGAAGGCCCAGGTCATCCCACTAAGCAACTACTCCAGATGGCTAGATTTCTTGTCCACACTGACACTTGAAGCAAAGGGGCCCCTCACTGTATCCCTAACTCCTGTCTGTTGCCTTCTTTGGTAACTGTGTTGACGGCATGCTTTTTAACTGTATGGTACCCTTGGCATATAAAATATGCCATTTGAGGCTGTGCAAGCTGCTCATATCTGTAACTCCGGCACTCAGGCAATGGCAGTGAGAAGGTCCAGGATGGAGAGTTCTAGGCAAACCTGGGTAGTGAGCTCTCATCTCTCAATTTTTTTAAAATGGGGACTGAGGGAGATATTTTATGTTACACATGGCATCTAATAATATAAAGACTCACTTCAAATACTTGAGAGCTTAAATTTTCTTTACTTAACTGGCTATTGTCTTAGTTAGGGTTTTTATTGCTGTGATGACCAAAAAGTAAGTTGGGAAAGAAAGGGTTAATTTGGTTTACAGTTCCACCTTGCTGTTCCTTATGGAAGGAAGTCAGGGCAGGAATTAAAACAAGGCAGGAACCTGAAAGCAGGAGCTGATGGAGAGGCCATGGAGGAGTGCTGCTTATTGGCTTGCTTATCATTGGCTTGCTCAGCCTTTCTTTTATTTGTTCTTTCTTTTTCTCCATTTATTTATTTATTTATTTATTTATTTATTTATTTATTTATCTATTCATTCATTCATTCATTCATTCACTTTATATTCCAATCACTACCCCTCTCCTCCTGGTCCTCTGTTTACATAGTACCTTCCTCCAACCCCCTTTCCTTCTCTTCTGAGATTGTAGAGGCCCGCTTCCCCTGGGTATCCCTCCACCCTAGTACATAAAGTTTCTTCAGGGCTACTGAGGCCAGACAAGGAAGCCCAGTTAGGAGAAGAGGATCACAGGTAGGCAACAGATTTAGGAACAGCCACCACCCCAGTTATTGGGGGAGCCTCATGAAGACCAAGCTGCACATCTGATACATATTGTGAAGGGGGTGGGGAAGCAGGGTGAGTCTAGGTCCAGCCCATGCATGCTCTTTGGTTGGTGGTCCAGTCTTTCAGAAGCCCCAAGGGTCCAGGTTAGTTGACTCTGTTGGTCTTACTGTGGAGTTCCTACTCTCTCCATATCCCTCAACTCTTCCATAAAGGTTCTGGAGCTCCATCCAATGTTTGGCTGTGAGTTTCTGCATTTGATTTAGCTGTTGGGTGGAGCCTCTCAGAGGAGGTTCCTGTCTGCTAGCATAACAAAGTATCATTGATAGAGTCAGGGACTGGTGCTTGACCATGGGATGGGTCTCATGTTGGGCTGGTTATTGGTTGGTCATTTCCTCAGTTTCTGTTCCTTCCCCAATCCCTGCATTTCTTGTAGACAGGATAAATTTTGGGTAGAAAGTTTTGTGGGTGGGTTAGTGTCCTTATCTCTCCACTGGGGGTCCTGCCTGGGTACAGGACGTGGCCACTTAAGATTCCATATTCCCACTGCTAGGAGTCTCAGCTAAAGTCACCCCCATTGACTCCCTGGAGCATTTCCCATCCCAGGTTTCTATATTCAAAATATATAAAGAATGCAAGAAGTTAGACACCAACAAACCAAATAACCCAACTTAAAAATGGGGTACAGTGCTAAATACAGAATTCTCAACAGGGGAATCTCAAATGGTTGAGAAGCACTTAAATGTTCAGCTTTCTTAGTCATCAGGGAAATGCAAATGAAAACGGCCCTGAGATTCCATCCTACACCCATCAGAATGGCTAAGATAAAAAACCCAATTGACATCTCCTGCAGGCAAGAGGAGCAAAGGGAACACTCCTCCATTTCTGGTGAAGTGCAAATGTGTATGGCACATCACACATGGAAATCAATCTGGCTGTTTCTCAGAAAACTGGGAATAGTTCTATCTTAAGACTCAGCTATGCCCACTGCCAGCCCCAGCTTGGTGGGAAGAGAAGCAGCAGCTTCTTTCTTCTCCTCCTGTCAGTTCTTCTTGAGGCAGCCGGGCAGGGGGTGGGGGTAGAAGTGGAAGAGCATCAGTGGGGGACGGGGGCGGGGGTGGGGGTGGTAAGACTTGGTCTTATGGGCCTTACAAGATTTTTAGGGTTGCTGTAATAAAAGTTTACTTATCTATGCTAGGAAAGTTCACTTACTATGCTACTGTAGCTGACCTGCTGTCCTAAAGCCAGCAAAGGGTTAAGTAAATAGCCTTGTACTAACCTAAAAACTTCTGAGGGTAAGAGATTGCAGGCTTAGGTGATTAACACCTGCAGCCTAACAGCAGAGAGTTAGGCAAATGGCCTTTGAACAGCTCCTAAAGAACTTTTACATCTATGACTACTCTACTGCTACTGCTAACGACTACTGCTCTCTTTGTCTTTGTCTTCAGTACTTTTACATCAGTCAGAGTACATGATCACATGTTACAAAGTTCATCACAAGTTCACACCAAAATTCAAATCATAAATTGAAATAGAAGTTTACAACACAGAATGTTTACATGCATATCCATTAGGAGTAATTATCTAACCAGACATTCATCACCTGTCTAGCTTCACAGGTTCACTGAAGGTTTAAAACTATAACTTGAGAAATTAGTGAAGTTTTGTATAGATAAACCCAGGCAATATTTTTTCTTCTGTCCTTGTACCTATAATAAATCATGAGTTCCCTTCAAGTGACCTTTGGTTAATGGTTTTATGATCTCTAGGAATGTGCTCTGAGCAGGAGAAAGTTTGGTTACTATCTAGGGGCAATTAACTGATAACACTTGGGAGACTGGCAGAGTTCTCATTGCAGTTTTGATTATCAGAGAGGGACCTAATAGCAGTCCCGTTATAAAAGAGCTTAATAATCATTGATAATTTTAGGAATTATTATAGGATCATCATTAAGACTTAAGAAGTCATCTATTTGTCTATACAGCATCACTACAAGACAGTACATCTTCGTGGGTCTGCAGAGGTCTGCTCCAAATGGGTGTGCTATTGCTTAGTGATTGTTACAAATGTTTAATAATAATAGGAAAAGCATATTAATAGCAGGAATCTTTCCTATGTCCCCCACAGCCTTGCTGGATGAGCTTACTTGTCAAAGATTATATAATAATCTGAGGCAAGCATTTCAGGATGATCATCTGCTAATTATTAGCTTGTCCCATTATGGCTCCTGACATACCACTTCTGGGTTTATACCCAGAAGATGTTCCACCATTACCACAAGGACATGCGCTCCACTATGTTCATAGCAGCTTTAGTAACAATAGCAAGAAGCTGGAAACAACCCAGATGTCCCTCAACCAAAGAATGAATACAGAAAATGTAGTTCATTGACACAATGGAGTACTACTCAGCTGTTACAAGAAGGACATTTTGCAGGCAAGTGGATAGAACTAGAAGACGTCATCCTGACTGAGGTAACTCAGATCCAAATGGACATGCATGGTATGTACTCATTTACAAGTGGATATTAGCCATAAAGTATAGAATACCTGTGCTACACTCCACAGACCCAGTGAAACCAAACAAGAAGGAAGGTCCACATGAGGATGCTTGGATCTCACTTTGAAGGGAGAATTGTCATAGGAGGCAGATGGAGGGAGGGAACTGGGTGAGAGTGTGGGGAGAGACAGAAGAGAGGGCCAGAAGAATGAATGGAAATGGCTGACTGGCAAGGGTGGAGTATCTCTAGGTCTTGTCAGCCTCCTTTCTTGTAGAACCCAGTCTGGGGATGGCTTCACCCCATTGATCACTAATTGAGAAACTGCCTTAAACTGCCTTATAGCTGGATCTCATGGAGGCATTTCCTCATCTGAGGCTTCTTTCTCTCTGATGACCCTAGCTTGTTTCAAGTTGACACAGAAAACCAGCCAGGTCCTTTGTGTTGACTGGTCCTTGGAGCTTTAAAGGGAGGACATTTCTAGTTTGCAATGTATGTGGTGAGGAAAGGGCAGCTCTGTGGGTGACATCACACTTAATCCATACTATTTTACTCTTATTATTATTTTTTTTTTGAAAATCAGCAATCTAGTTTGGCTGTTTTCCAGTTTGTCGTTCGTGTGCGCAATCAGGAAATTCTTGTCCCCACAAAGGTTTCTTGTGTATCCCATAATAGTTCTAAAAGCATGCATTATTAAACAAAATACATCATGTATAATTAATCCTTTTGATGTCATGATACCCAGTAAATAAAGGTATGACTCCTGTATAAGATAAAAAGAATGGGGCACACACTAGGGATTCTGTCATGGGTCATCTTTATCCCTGCTTTGTCTGTAATTTTCCTTTTGGCCTTTTCTGTCTGAGGAATGATAATGTGTCAGCAGCACACAGGAGGATCTGACTCGTCACTGGGAAAAGTCTCTTTAACTCTGATTCCCACACACCACTTGAAACCTCAACCACAGTGTGTCTAAGCGTCTAGATCCTCATGCTGTTTCTTGACCTTCTATTCTGCTGTATGCATTGATACAAGTTTTACTTAATAATCTGAGTCTATCCCATTTCTAGCTCTTGTTTCTACATTCCTGTCTTGACTAGTTGTAGCTCCACATATGTTTTAGATTTTTTTCCACATAAAAACTATAGCAATATGGTCAGTATTCTGTGTACATGAAATAACGACTTTGTTCTAGAAAGTCTATTTTCTTTCTGTATCTTCTACTGTTCTGTGAACAAGACACTTTTCATCCTGTCTAGTTGCTGGTACACTAACTTTCACTCACACATGGTATGTTCTGCCTCTCCTGGTGGGGTGTGTTGGTGCCACAGGTACACCAGCTCAGAGAAGGCAGGGAAAAGTCTGGAATGTGTGGAGTCCCCAGCCCACAGCCCACCCCTTCCCTTTGGGGTGTCAGATGTCACCATATGCCAGACCAGGAGGATAAAGCTGAGTCTGAGACAAATAGGGTCCACAGGCTCTGGTCAAGTCAGGAATGTCAGGAATGTTACACCTCTTAAAAGAGGAATAAAGAGGTTCTGGTGGCCTGAGCAGGACAGGTAGCTAGGGTCCCACAAAGTTTATAGTGTGATGTAAGCCTCTGCAGCCAAAGGGAGCCTAGCCAGGCAGGTGGGGTTCAAGCGAGTGCTTGGGGAAGAAAGCCTTCCTCCAAGTGTTACAGCTCAGTAAAAACTGCCACTTTCAGATGATCCTTGGTGAAATAACTTGTGTGCTTTATTCTATGTGGACAGGAACTATATGAACCTTGGGGAGTAGGATGCGATTGTGGGGAGGGGGCAATAAATACATTCTATTGGCTAAGGCTATGATGCTGGTGATGTCTCTATTGCATGGGGAAGAATTCTAGGTGCTGTGCTATATCACCACCTAGCTGAGAGTCATGGTTATGTGCTCCTAAGCAGGTATGGAGGCAGGGAGGGAACAGCTCTACTCCTACCATCTCAAATCTCTGAGGTTCCCGGGGTTTGAGCATGCTCCATCTTACCAGTCTCATGCCCATCTGGTGGCACAATCAATGTGCCCTACAACATGGGCTGGTTTGCCAGTGTTGCAGAGTTTGGCTTTAGTAATTCTAATGATTTATGTTAGCTTCTAAAATACAGCATCAAAAAGGGCAACATTTTTCATTTTTAAACTTTTTATTATATGTGCATTGTTGTTTTGTCTGCATGAGGGCATCAGATTTTGAGTTACAATTGTGAGCTGCCATGTGGGTTGTTGGGATTTGAACCCAGGTCCTCTAGAAGAGAAGTCAGTGTTCTTAACCATTGAGCCATGTCTTGAAGAATACAATATTTTTAGGACTTGTTTATATTTTTAAGAAGCCTGTGTTATCACCTCCAGATAGCACTTGAGCTTATATGTTCTTTATTTTTTATAGTGCTAGGACTTGAGCCCTGGGCCTCACAAGCTAGGCAAGTGCCCTGCAGCACTAAGTGACATTCATCTCCAGCTTCATTGTACTTTGAGATTGTCCAAACTGCTCAAGATCGGCTGAAACTCTTTAGGTAGACTAGGCTGGACTTTCAAAGTGGCAGAGGTCATAAGCCTGTCTTACTAGGCCTGGCTCCTGGGTTTGTTTTTCACTGGTTTGTAGATGGCAGGCTCACACAGCTTTATGTACTTGTCTGTGACCTCTTGCCCATCAGGGGCTCATAACTTCAGGGCAAGATCCCTAGAGCTGTTTGTGTTCTTGAGTAGGGCCACCAGGCCCAGTCTTGTGTCAATGTAATGTCAGAGCCGACACTTTTCCAAGGAGGGATTTTAACAGGAATTCATTTGTGTCTTGAGGATGCTTCTCTTAAGATGACCTGCAATTGGAAGATGCCCATGGGCTCTCCAGCAGAAACACCACACCTTTGGCTGATCTGAACCTTCTCATCATCTTTAGAAGATGACAGTTATCTTTCTTGCTGGGTCACAGTACTCACGTCTGCTGGTTTCTCTTTCTCGTTCTCCACCAACTTCTCCATAGCTCTCCAGGGATAGCTCAGTCCTGCTTACCCTCTTTCTCAGTCAGAACATCACATAGGACTGTGGTGGAGCTAGGCTACAACTCCCACTGACAGCTTCAGGGAAGGCACTCTCATGGTACCATCTATGTCCTACATGACCATGGCCATCTATGATACATAGACACTGCACCATAATGCTTACCATGAGAAGCAGGGTGCCAGAAGTGAGCAGAGGCAGAACAGGGCTTGGCCGTGCCCTGCTGCCATGCTACCTGGCTCCATTCTAGCTCTCCAGTCTTCTCTTTAAAATCGAGGTACTCTACTGACATCCACCAAGGTCCATTTTTGGTTTCAGCTGGTGACTGCCAGCACATACTGCTTATAATTAAGAAGCCTAGTGGACACCCACTAACCCAGCCAGGGCTCCCAGGCTGGCCAACTCTAAAGCTGCCATCATCACTCTGCTTTGTTGGTGACCTTGAGTTTTTCGAGATGATCTCACAGAATTCATCTCAATGACAGCAAAGTCCATGTATGAATGTTTATCTACAGCACAGGCAGATAAAAATATTTTAATTACATTCTTGATAACAAAACAACTCTGTTGCTTTTACCACTACCACATACAGTTCACTCTGTCTGACCAGCACCACCTGGAAAACAGGCTGAAGATGTTACTTATTCTCCCTTGTTTTTCTGAGCAAGACAGTGAAACATAAGATGATAGAAACCACTGTGTCACTGGCTCACTGTGAGAAGACAGCATGTATCTTGCCAGTTCTTTTTCCAAAGTTGACAACATCTTTGGTGAGAACTTTGTATGCACATCAAGCAAGAGCCTCTTCAACTGGTGGCACCTAGCCAAGCTTAACTTTGTAGCAATATGACCTCAGAATACTTGTCCCAGTGCTTCTGGCTTCCACCCCAGCAATGCTCCTGCTGTCGCTCTTCACGTGGGTGAATCCACTACAAAGAAGGACACACCAGGCATCAACCTTGGAAAGGTCATCTTTCCCCCAGTGGTGCTGCTTAAATCACAATGATCCAAATGCTGTGAGAAACATCAGGGAAATGGCTTTGTCTTTATTACAGTAAGCACAGCTCTACCAGGGTCAAAGGTGGTGGTGTGCCTGTAAGGGCTCCCAGGACCTTTTCAAGGTCTAACCTAGATCCAGCTCCATGTTCTCTGTGGGCTATGCACAAAACATCTAAATCTCTCAGCTATTTCATTTGCAAAGTGTGGGTAATACCAGCATGGGCTGGTTTTGTACAATACAGGAGACAAAATACAGCACACAGTGGGAGCTGGGAGTCTGAACTGTGGCAGAAAAAGAAACAGGATGTGCACAGTGGCCCATCTTGAGGCCCAGTCAATGAGGCTGGAATGACTAATGCCCTTTCCAATAATTCCTTTATAATAATTCCTTCGAGCAGATATGATATGCACATCTGGTCTCAGCTATTCAGGGGAATGAGGAGGAACACTTTATGCTGGAAGTTCGAAACCAGCCTGGGCAACACGACAAAACTTATTCTAAAAGAAAGAAAAGCAGTGCTTTTCTACTCTACAGACACAGGGCTGGGGAACAGCCAATTACCTGGCCCATCTGTGAGATCCTCCGAGCAAATGATAACAGCTCTTGAGAACAGGAGATGTGTTCTTCTTATTCCACACATAGACACGCAAGGACAGGTCCAGGGCAGCGGTGATGACACGGTCTGGATCCTTGAAATGAAGTCAAGTGAGCTACAGCTGTGGATTCCCAAGAGTGGAAAGCATGCCCCAGGCAGGAGGTGCCACACTTACCACCCACATAGATGTGATGGGCCTCTGGTGGTCCTGAAAGGCCATCAGCTGCAGGCCATGTATGGTGAAGAGCACCAGCTCTGACCCAGAGGTGAGCAGGATCGTTTGGGAGCCGTGGCCCTGCATGAGGTGAGGAGTCATAGTGTCTGGCAGGGGGAAGCTGGCCAGTTGCTGTGCTTGAGAGAATAAAAGTACACAGGTTGCCTCTCCGGTACACCTATGTGCCTCACCCAACAATCTGGTGCACTGAAAAATGTAGGGCTTTGTAGTTGGAAAGCTCTGCCCCTGCTCCTAAGCCAATCAATTAGACCCTAAAGCTCAGTCCAGTAGCAGCAAAATGCTGGGTGCCCTGCCCACAGAGGAGGAGACCATGGGTGTGAGTGTGGAATTTACTCCTGAAGCCCAGGACTACACGGGAACCAACATGTACTAAGCATTTCACCACACAGGATATAAAATCATGCAGCAAAGCTTCCAGGCTACTCTGCCTCTACTTCCCTGGAAGGGAAAAGAGACTGTCTGAGAGTTACTATGAGGGACCTGTCCTGAAGTATCAACTGAAGGCTGTGGCCAGCACAGGGACCTTACCCAGGATGCTCACTCTGTCCCTGGACTTGTTGGCCTTTAACTCGAAGGTAGTGATAACCAGATGCATGCCACTGTCATCTCTGTGTATCACCGTCAGCTTGGCTGCCTCATCTGGAGCCCAGCAGGCTCTGGAGCTCTGCCTGATAGGGAGGGTAGTGGAGACAAGTCTGTCTTCTGATGGGTGTAGCAAGGGCTGAGTGTAGAACACCTGTTGAAACACCCATATATAGTCAGTGTAGTGAGGGGCCTGGGAGTTCCTCAAGCCCTCTAGCCCCAAGCTGCCTTCAGCCTCTGGTAGGACTGCCTGGACAGCTGGCTGCCCACATAATGCAACCTCTATACTATGCATAACTGGGCAATCAAGGTCATTTTCATGTCCCGCTTCTAAGCTGTGGGTTATAGCATCCTGTGTCCTCTATACCAAACTGCTATTCTCTACTGATCTTCTTCTTCCCTGGCTACATGGTCTCTTTTCTGTGTTCTTCTAGCTCTTCTTTCTGTAGTCTAACTTTTACTTTAGGTCCTGGCACTCAGTAAGGGTTTCACCTCTGGCAAATGACTGGATATTGAAGAGGTAATCTGGCCCCATCTCTACATTAATCCTTGGCATCAAATCTCTCACTCTCTTGTCCCTGTGCCAAGGCCAGCCCTTCCTCTCCCCACCCCATGCAGATGCCTCCTGCCTTTGAAAAAGGCAGCCCATCCTAGTCTTCACACTCAGCATTAAACCCTGGCACTGAAATCAAACAGCCAGCGCTTCCCTGGTGCAGATGGCTCCTGCCTGTGAAGGAAGCAGACATTCCTGTCCTTGAAGTGATAAGGCCCCATTCTTGAGCTATGGGAAAGAGGCAATTAAGTGTTCTCAGACTGGTTTGCAAAAATACACTAGCCTCTGATAATGGAATAAGTTATTTCTTCTCAGATCAAAAAGGCCCTTTCCTAGCTGCACGGGTCCTCCTCACTGTCTGAGCAAACGTTATAGGTTCCGAAGGATGGCATTCCTTTACCCAATCATGTATTGCCAAGGCTGGAGCGCTCCTACTAATACATTCTCCCATATATACCCCGAGCCCCTAGACTCAAGCATTGCATTCCTAACCTACCAGTGCAGGGCAGGCTGCCATCCGGGTCTGGACTCACACAATAAAGGCTCTTTGTGTTTACATCAGTGTTGTGATTTCTGGCAGTCTCCTGGGGTTCCCGAGAACTGGGCATAACATTCTGGGGGGTTGTTCTCCAGGATCTGCCAGCAGATCCCCAGAATCTGCAACCTGAAGAGTCTAGTGCCAGCAGATGAGTGGTGAGTGTTGGTATTTCTGTACTTTCCATGTGTGTTCTGTTCTTGCTTTTGGTGTTGGAAAAGCCTCAAGGTGTCTGAGTAAGCAGCAGAGGATTACTAAGAGCGGATGTGCTGGAGAGTCACTGCCTTGGGGATCAGGGAGATGTCCCTGATTCCCTGATTCTGAGGGTCTGTTGATTAGCGGGGGGGGGGGGGGGGGGGGGGGGGGGGAGGTAGGGGAGTGGGAGGGGTGGGGAGGGGGGAGGGGGGAATCATCACAGGCTGCTTTCCTCCCTGTGTGCCCTGCCTGCACTTTCCCAGGCGAGTGAGTCCTAGTATCTGGATTTATCTTTGTTTCCAGTTACATGAGAGTTTGTCTGCCATGTTCCTTGTAGTGTTTGGTTTCCTGTTGTACTAGACTGTAACAGACCATATGGGGCAGACTGATTCTCAACCCTTCAACACTGTTCAAGCTCACTCTAAGGAAGTTAGGAGTAGGGCTCACAGTCTCCAGGTGGACCTGAGGAAGGGGAAGATGTCCATGTACTGCAGCTCAGAGTGGTCAGCTTTGAAAGCTGGATAGCCACCAGAGGGACCGTTCACCTCCCCACAGTGTCAGCAGTAGAAGAGAGAGTGCTCCAAAAGGCACAGAGGCACCCGGATCAAGTCCCCTATCTAGTAGTTTGGAAGGATTTGGTTACTAATCCACTGTGGTGGGTCAAATCCTTCCTCCTCTCTCTTGCTAACACTTCTTCACCAGGAACAGTGTTGGCCCTGGTGGCAGAAGAACGGAACCGTGAAGTTCCATGACCTCTTGAGTCTCTTTACCCCACTTTATAGGCCAGCACTCTTGAGGTGGCCCTCTTTCTACCACCTTACACCCAAGCTTCAGCCCTACCCACACTTCCGATCCTGCCCACCCCAGTACTGTCTGCACTTCCCCCAGAGAAAACCCCACTGGAAGTGCCATCAACCCCAGTAGTGTCGGCTTCAGGAATGGAGTTGGGGGGGGGGGGGGTACAGGGAACTGGAAGCAGGCACACAGTGCCTCCTGAGGGTATAGAGCAGGAGGTAGAGTCTAGTATTTTACCTGTAAGGACAACAGGGCTCATCGACCAACAAGGAAATCAACCCCACCATTAGTGGCCCTTCGGCTACTACTGATCTTTATAATTGGAGGAGAGGGAATGCCAGATTCTCTGACAATCCTAGAGAGCTCGTTGGTCTCTAAGACACCATCCTTTTTACCCATCAGCCCCACTTGGGATAATTATCAGCAGTTCTTGCAGATTCTCTTTACCACAGAGGAAAAGGAACATCATTTTGGAGGCCCAAACATCCCCAGGAGCTAACACACTCCAACCCAGAACCCTGCTGACTTAGATGAAGGATTTCCCTCAGGACACCAGTTTGGGACTACAATAAGGGTGAAAGTCGGGAACATCTGCACGCCTATCACCAGTTTCTAATGGCAAGTCTCAGACCAGCCGCTCAGTGACCCACAAATTTGGCTAAGATTTATGATGCCAGGCAGAAGAATAATCAAGGCCCAGCAGAGTTTCAGGAGCAGATTATAGATGCTTTCTGCAATTATACGCACCTAGACTCCGAGGAGGCAATAGCACTGGCATTTATAAATCAGTCAGCCCCAGACATTAGAAGGAAGTTACAGAAGTTAGAAAGACTAGGGGAGAAGTCATTGAGAGATTCAGTGGAAGTTGCGGAGAAGGTGAACTATAATAGGGAGACTAAAGAAAGATGAGAAGATTAAGACAGGGAAGATATTGAACAGAGATCTGTTCAAATCCTTCTAGCCAATAGTAATCTGGACCAGAGAGAGAGGAAGCACCAGCTCCAGAACATTGCTGAAGGTAAAGAGGCTAAGGGAAGTTGTCAACCAATCTTAGGTAAGAATCAGTGCACCTATTGTAAGGAGGAAGGACATCAGACTAGAGAATGCCCCAGAAGAAAGCCAAAGACTAAGACTATGTTCATGGAGGAGTGAGGGAGTTGGAGCTCAGACCCCCTCCCCGAGCCCACGGTAGCCCTCAGAGTGGAGGGGAAGGCTCTAGAATTCCTGGTGGATACTGAAGCCCAACATTCAGTGCTCATAAAGGTTGAAGAGCCATTGTCTACTAAGCAGTCCTGGGTCCAAGGGGCCACAGGCACCAAACAATATTCATGGACCATAAGAACACTGTACTTGGGAATGGGACGGGTAACCCATTCATTCATAGTCATTCCTAAGTGCCCCTACTCCTTACTGGGAGAGATCCCCTAGCTACAATGAGGGTCCAAATTCATTTTAAACCTGGGGATGTCCGGTTAATGGATCAGAATGGTGATCCAATCCAGGGGCTGACACTTGGCCCCTGAGACTTAGTATAGACTATACAAGTCACCAGCCGCCCCAAATAAGATTTGGATGTTTGGTTGACAAAGTTTCCCCAGGCACAGGCAGAAACTGGAGGCATGGGATTGGCAAAACACTGACCCTGTGTTTGTAGAGCTTAAACTGAGGGGGGGGGGGGGGAACCCAGTAAGAGTCCACCAATATCCCATGTCTCAAAGAGGCACAGAGGGGGATCACTCCATATCTGAAAATTGCTGACCCTGGGAGTCCTCAGGCCATGTCAATCAGCCTAGAACACTCCATTATTGCCCATGAAGAAGCTAGATTCCAATGATTAGCGCCCTGTCCAGGACCTAAAGGAAGTTAAATGCAGAGTAATGGACATACATACACCCTATGATGCCTAATCCTTATACTTTATTGAGCTCTTTGCGACAAGATCGGAAATGAAATTCTGCTTTCTTCAGCTTACCCTTGACTCCCCCAAACCAGAAATATTTTGCCTTTGAATGGCTTGATCCCAAAAGAGGCATTAATGGGCAACTCACCTGGATCTACCTAACTCAAGGCTACAAGAATTCACCCACTATTTTTGATGAAGCTTTACATGAGGACTTGGGTGAGTACCAGGCCAATAACCCAGATATAACACTTCTTTAGTATGTAGATGAACTGTTAATTCCAGCAGAAACCAAAGTGGGTTGCAAGAAGGGGACCCAGAATCTCCTACAGGCTCTGAGGAACATGGGATATCAGGCATCTGACAAAAAAAAAACAAAAACAAAAAAAAAACACAGTTCTGTAAGACTGAAGTCACCCATCTCAGTTATATTCTGAAAGAAGGTCAGCAGTGGCTTTCTACAGCGAGCAAAGAGACTGTCCTCAGCATCCCTAGCCTGCAGAGTCCACAACAGTTAAGAGGGTCAATTAAGGTCCACAGGCTCTTGTAGACTATGGATTCCAGACTTTGCTGAAATAGCCAAACCTTTCTATGAAGCCACCAAGGAAGCCAGGGACTTTGTTTAGACTCAGGAACACCAAAGGGCCTTTGAGACAGTAAAGCAGGCCCTGCTGTCAGCCTCTGTTTTGTGGCTACCAGACATGACTAAGCCATTTCATCTGTATGTTGATGAACATAAAGGAATAGCCAAAGGTCTCCTGACTCAAACTTTGGGGCCATGTAAATGGCAAGTGGCTTGTCAAAGAAATTAGACCCAGTGGCAGCAGGATAGCCATCTTGCCTGCGTATCATTGTGGCTATGGCATCACTGGTTAATGATGCAAATAAATTAACTTTGGGACTTAATTTAGCTGTAACTACCCCACCATGTAATTGAAGGGGTACTCAAACAATCCCATGATCAGTGCTTCAGTAATGCCTGCATGATGCATTATCAGACTTTACTAATTAACTCCTGGTGGATTTTCCTTCTAGCCACCTGTTTCCTTGAATCCTGGGACCTTTCTCCCTGACCGATTTGAATCATCTGCTCCACTAATGCATCAAGATCTTGGCCCAGGTACATAGTACCCAACCTGACTTAAAAGAACTTGGTTTACAGATGAAAGCAGCTTCAATCACAAAGGTCAGAGGAAGGCAGGAGGGAGCAGTGGTAACCACAGAAACAGAGATAACCTGGGTTCAGTTTCTTCCCCAGGTACTTTAGCTCAAAGGGCTGAACTAATAGCACTAACCCAGGCCCTCATCATGGGGAAAGGACTGGCTGTTAACATTTACATGGACAGCCGATATGCATTTGCAACTGCTCATGTACATGGAGCTATTTACCAGAAGAGAGGGCTCCTAACTGCAGACAAGAAAACTACCAAAAAGAAAGATGGAATCCCACAGCTACTCAAAGTCCTCTGGTTGGCAAAGAGGGTGGCAATTGTACACTGTCCAGGCCACCAAAAACGAACAACACCAGTGGCTAGAGGTAGCAACTTAGCTGACAAAGCTGCTAAGGAGGTAGCCCTGGAAGAAACAGCTGCCTCTGTGGCTATGTTCCTGCCTGATTCACCCAAACTCAACCTGCCAGAATGCCCAGTCTATACAGAAGAAGAGATCAAATGGGCCAAGAATCAGCCCATGAGCTGGTGTTCAGAGGGCTGGTGGCAACCGGCTGAAGGTAAGCTTGCCACCACCTTGGCAAAAAACGATACTCAGGAAAATCCAGAGTTACTCACATGGGAGTGAGATGGATGGCTGATACATCTAAGGTGACTTTCAGAGACATGCAGAATACCGTTGAGCATATAGTGTCAAGCTGCAGAGCTTGCCAACTAACCAACAGCCATACTAGCAAACATCCAGGCTCTTGACTGTGAGGTAAGAGACTGGGGACTACTGGGAAGTTGATTTTACATAACTTAAACCAGAGAAATACAGTTACAAGTACTTGCTGATATTTGTGGACACCTTCTCTGGATGGATGGAAGCATTTCCAACAAAGACCAAGACTGCAAAGGTAGCGGCTAAGAAATTGCTGGAGGATATCTTACCCAGGTATGGATTCCCTCATATGATAGGGTCAGACAATGGACCAGCATTTGTGTTCAAGGTAAGCCAGAATGTAGCAAGATTTAGTGGGGCAGATTGAAAATTACATTGTGCATACTGATCCCAAAGTTCAGGATAGGTAGACAGGATGAACAGAATATTAAAAGAGACCTTAATTAAAATTGACCATGTAGACTGTTGGAGACTAGGTGATACTCCTTCTCTTTGCCCTGTATCAGGTGAGGAACTCCCCTTACTGGACAGAAGTAACCCCCTTTGAGATTATGTATAGTGTCCCTGCCCCCATTGTACCTAACCTGCAGTTGGCAGCTGTTGCAGAATTGGAAGATGATGAATTAATAACTAAGGTCAGAGCAACCCAGTGGGCTTACAAGTATGTCTGGCCTAGACTGTGAGCCCACTGGCCTTTATGAAGCTGAAGCAGGCTCAGTTCTAGAACCACACAAGTTTCAACCAGGAGACTGGGTCTATGTGAAGAGATTTCGTGGGACGTGCTGGAGCCCAGGTGGTTTGTCATTCTGCAAACTACAATGACTGCCATTAAAGTGGACAATATCGCCACCTGGGTACACTACACACATGCCAGACCAGCTGATCCACTCTCCCCTGAGCAAGACGGCCAGATTCCACTGTCTCCAGAATGGAAAGTTCGGAAGGGCACCAATCCTCTCAAGTTAAAATGAACTGGTCTTGAGCCCACTGTTGTTGTCAACTGTATTGATTGCAGCCCCTAACCCACACCAGTCTTTGACTGAAAATCCTGAGACTGGCTAGAGTGCCCAACCAGCCTCAGTGAAGAGGCGGCTTGGGACACACTGGTTTCCAGAGCTGACTTTTGATTGCACCAGCTGGCCGATAATTCATGGACTAACACCAACAGACTTTATGAGATTCAGACCCTAAATGTAGATAGGGGACTTTTTATATATGTCGGGGGTGGTGGCGGGGGGGGGGGCTGCCACATGTGGGGGTCCTGAATAACAGCTTATTGTGCTGGTTGGGGATGCAAAACATCAGTCACGGGGGATAGGGAGTGGAAAGTGTCAAAGGAAGACCTTATCATGGTTGCCCAGCAGGGAGACAACTCCAAAGTTTTATTCAGGTTCACTGCCAAAGGGAGGCAAGCTAGAAGGATGGGAAGCCAGAAAATCATGGGGCCTCCGGATTCACATTCGGAGGCAGCAATCCTAGATTGCTTTTTACAGTTAGACTATTGATAAAGCCAATTGTAAACCAACTACCAGTAGCTGTAAGACCAAATCAGGTTTTGACAAACCCTAAACCTCTATTAACACCATAACCAGACTAGCAACTACCTATCTACAGTCATTCAATTGCCGGGACCCTCAATTCCAGAACTTTTCCTGAAGCACACAGAACCAGTGGACCCCTTCTGGTCAATGATGTTAAAGACTTTCCAAATTCTGAATGTCTCCCAGCCAGAACTTAGCATCTCTTGTTGGTTTATATTACAACGCTAGATTATATAATGCCTTTTATAAAGGCATTGGGTTAATAGCTGGATATAATGTGTCTGAAAAGGATATTGCATGTGGATGGGTCACAGGAAGGTCCGGCTTTAACCCCACAGACCGTATTAAGGCATAGTACCTGCCTGGGGAAGGTCCCCCCACTGTTGCACCAACACCTCTGCAATTAGACCATCCCCACTGTTCATTCCAAATGAGTTATTCCCCCGGAACAAGCATAGTGGGCTTGTTCAATGGGACTGACCCCATGTGTGCATGGAGAAATCCTTAATTCCTCTACCCCAAAGGAGTTCTGTATTCTAATGAGTTAGTACCCTGTATAACCTATTATTCATAAGAGACAGTGCTGAGAACTCTGGTAGGGCACATTGAAGGAGACCTCATGAGGCAGAAAAGGGAAGCCATCTCCTTAACCCTAGCTGTAATCCTAGGGGCAGGACTAGCCGGAGCCAACACTGCGAGAGCTACATTGATGTTACATGAAAAGAATTACAATAGCTTAAAGGCAGACAGAGGTGAGGACATCCAACACCTAGAAAAGTCCATCCCGAACTGAGAGCTTAACATGGACTCTCTGAGTAATGCTGAGGTAGTGCTGCAGACTAGGAGGGAATTAGACTTAGTGTCTCTACAGCAAAGAGAGTTATGTGCTGCTCTGCGTGAGGAGTGTTGTTTCTATGTCAACCATTCTGGAGTTATTAGGAAATCATTAGCCAAAGTCAGGGAGAGTATAGATAGACCCTAGAGGGAATGAGAAAATTCCAAAAGTTGGTACCACTCGCTGTTTGATTCCTCCCCCTGGCTAACAACTCTCATCTCCACCCTTGTGGGACCTTTGGTCATCATTTAACGCTTCCTCACTTTTGGACCATGCATTATCAATAAGCTTTTTCAATACATGAAACAGAGATTGGGAACTATTCAACTGATGGTAATGAGGTCACAGTATCAACAAATTAGCACAGACAACCTAGATCTCAGAGAGCCCAAGATTGGCCTCTAAAGTTACTAGAGGAGGGGTGACTGAAGAGATGAAAAGTAACCTGCTAACCTGCCTCTGTCTCTGCATTAATCTTTGGCATCAAATCCTGCACTCCCTTGTCCCCCACCCCCTGCAATGAGGTAAACATGCACTCCCTCCCCGCCCTGCAGATGCTCCTGCCTTTGAAGAGGGCAGACAAAAGGCAGCCCTGAAACTTGTACTCCCCTCCTTGCTAAAATCAAACAGCCAGCCCGTCCCCAGTGCATATGGCTCCTGCCTTTGAAGGAGGCAGAAATTTGTGTCCTTGAAGTGATAAGGCCCCATTCTTGAGCTATGGGAAAGAGGCAATTAAATGTTCCCAGACAGCTGTGACCAGCTTGTAAAAATACACTAGCCTCCCATAACAGAGTAAGTTATCTCTTCCCAGGTCAAAAAGGTCCTCCTTCAGCTGCACGGTTCCACCTTGCTGTGTGAGCAAACGTTATAGGTTCCAAAGGATGGCATTCCTTTACCCTCTACCCAATCATGTCAACACCAAGGTTCAAGAGCCCCCGTTTATACAGTCTTCCATATATATTCTGAACCCCTAGACTCCAGCATCGCATTCCTAACCTGCAGAGCAGGGAAGGTTGTGATCCGGGTCTGGACTTGTACAATAAAGGTTCTTTGTGTTTACATTGGTGTTGATTTCTGGTGGTTTCCTGAAGTTTTTGTGAGCTGGGTATAACAACATCTCTATGCCTAAGAACCAAGTCATGGTTAGTACTTTGTGACTTGCAGGGCATTGCTCCAGACCACAGAGGAGGAGGCAGGGCAGATCTGCACCCCCATGCATCATATGCTGTCTTCTCCAACACCTGCATCAGCCTCACTGCACATTCGTCTTTACCCCATCCTCAGCACACAGACAGCACTTTAGGAGCCCAAACTTATTCAAAGCTGACCTTGTCCTTCCCAGCAGAGAGTTGACCCTTCTGGCTTATAGCATAGTGACAGGAAAGAGCAGAGGATAATAGGGCTGGGTTTCCTGCATGAGAGTCACACTCCTTCCTGGCCCTGTGGTCTCAGGGTGCAGCCTCTTTAGCCACCTCCCACCCCCTCAGGTTTACCAGGAACTGGGTTCCTGGGCACTGACCTTTGGGCCTAAGTCTGAACCTTGTGCAAACACAAATACCCACTGTGTGTCAGGTGAGCACATGAGGCTCACAGAGGTGTGAGGAAACGTGGCCACTCTGGAGAGCACTTGCAGCTGAGGTACTGTCATAGTATAGAGGGTCCCTTCGTCACAGGCTGCCTGGAACAGAAAGAAAGTGACAATGAGGCTTACCATCACATTCTGATAGACCTGTGTCCCCTGCTCAAGGGTGGGCACCGCCCACAGCAATGTACATGTTCAGAGAAGAGCCCACATCCCCTGCAGGAGCCTGACATGTGAGCCGCCATTGCCCTTCCTGTCTAGGACAGAAGCAGCTTGCCTATGTGTTTTATATTACAATGTTTCCGCTGGCACTGATGGCAATTTAAAAAGTCAAAAGAAAATGTTTATCAATCTGGTAAAGGTCGGCCAGGAGTACAAAAGTTACTATAATTACTGCTACCGTGAGTGCTCCTGCCTAGACTCTGTATACACACAAGCATGCATTCAGAGGAATGGCTAAACTTGTAATTATTAGGTCAAAAGTATGCATATTCAAAATGTTTCACAAAACTGAAATAGCCACCAAACTCGGGAAACCAGTTCAAAGCACATTCCCACTTCACATATAGAAAAATGGACAAGACACTGGCAAGCTAAAAAGCATACATGGTAGAAGGCAGTCCCACCCCTCATAAAAAGCTGCAAAGAATAAGGAAGTGAGGAAATGGCGCAGAGGACTCCAGCACCTGTCAGCACACAGGAAAGCGAAGGCACAGGGCTACAAACCACAAGAGCTCACACAGCAGGCACCCACCACAACAGCAGAAGCTACAGGGAACAGTTGATGCCACACAAGTCTGAAGGACAGACAAGCCTGCATTCCACATGGGGGGCTAAGAGAAGGCAGAATAGCAGTGCCTGCTATGAAGGGGGAATCAGGCTCCATTCACCATAGTGGTCTACATCAAGAGATGGATAGGCCTTGAGGGGCTCCTGAGAACTCGAGTGCGTGCGTATCACTCACCAGCAGGAAGGGGCCCTCTGGGTGGTTACAGGCCTCCATTGAAGAACAGGAGGTCGGCAAGCTAAAGGAGGCCCACTCAGACCCAGTCTCCGCTTTCCACCCCATGATCAAGCCCTGTGTGTCCACAGTGACAACCAGCTGCAGCTGAGGATAGGCCACCAGAGTCACCAGAGGAGCAGGCTGCACAGGACTCGACCAGATCTCCGTGCCCTGGCAACAACAAAATTAACAGATTGACAACTGACACAGGGATCCATTTCTTTCATAGATTTATATGACTTTTATCAATCAGCATAGGTTTACCTGGGCCCACTCTACCAGTCTCTGTAGCACAAAGATGGTGATCCACCTGTTTGGTTCTAGGATCACCCAGGAAACAAGCCTGTGTCACCTGTGAGAGGGAGTTTCTATATTAGGTTAATTAAAGTGATATAATTTGATGAGCTGGGGTCCTGGATTGAATAAAAAGAGAAAAATCTAGAACTCCAGCTCTCAGGGATCTGACACCTTCATCTGACTGCTATCGTCTTACAAGACACATATACACACAAACAGCAAACCTTCAAAAAAATGTTTAAAGAATCCTGTATCCTTAAACAGGGTGTGGATGGATGCAAACTACCATTATGAAAGCAAGCAAAATAAGCCAGGCATGGTGTCCCAGGACTGCTACCCCAGTGACTGGGAGGAAAGCCTGCGAAGACTGCCCTAAGCTCCAGGCTGGCTGGAGCTGCAGGTCAAAATCCAACCTGATATCAAAAAGCCAGAGAGGTGAGCAGGAGAAAGGCCAAACTGTTAACACTGCTGACTTGAAGGATTAGGAGAAAGGGATGGAGTCTATGTGTTCTTTTGAATTGGCTAGTATCTGTGCTTCTGTCGTTATCTATGGTGAAGTGGCTTCCTAGGAATTGAACCCTAAACCTTACTTATGCCAGGCAAGTGCTGTCCACTCACTAAACTCCCAGCCTGCCATTTTTGTTTTAGAAGCTTTCAAGGCACAAAAACACAGAAGCCAGCTGTGGGTCTGAGATGTCAACACTGGGGAAGCAGGAGAATCCCAAGTTTCAGACCAGCCTGAGCTACACCAGACTCTATAAGCCACATGGAAGAACCATAAGGCATGCGCTATGCGACAGAAGCCAGTTTACAAAGGGGTACACACTGTGATTCTTTTGGGCTGCTGTAATAAAATGCCCAACACTGAACAATTTGTAAAGTACAGCAATGGGGTTTTACACATTTTTGGAGCTACAAAAATCTATAATGAAGACGCAGGCAAGTTTAGTTGTCTAGTAAAGGTTCTCTTTCCAAGTCCTTAAATAACATGGTGAAAAAAGAAAGGGGTGTGAACTCCTCCATCAGAACTTTTCAGTAGAGGACCACAAACCACACCTTGTGTCACCTCCAAAGAGCTCAGGCAAATACCCTGCTAATGGGAAGTAAGTCTCAGTGTGACATAGCACCAGTTTCAACAACTGACTCCTTAAGGGAGAAATGACAGTGACACACATGCACGGTTGATCAAAAGTTGTCTTCTTGGAAAATCTCCTCGTGTCAATATGAGTTCTGGCATGGAGGATCCCAATTACGTGGCTTGCTGTGAGTGTGAGGAATGGCAAAGCAGCTGTCATCCCAGGCACAGGCCACAAGAGCCCCCACCACCATCAGCAAAGTCAGGTCCTCAGAGGAAAGCCAAGCATACGTCACACAAAATATGCTACACTCAAGTTTCAAAAGTCCCAGTGCTATGCTTGTTTTCAATATGTCCTACTGGTGACAGCTGAAGGCACAGCTCAGATTTATCATCTGCAAAATGGGGCACCTGCCTGCATTAAGAGAATCAAACCAAGGTCACAGTTAGGGGTCCTTCCCTGCCCAGCGGAGAGTTCACCTCTTGCAGATCCCACCTGCCCTGCATTAAGAGAATCAAGCCAACTTTCCCTCCCCAGGGGCAGTTCACCTCCTGCAGATCCCAGGCGCGTACGGTACAGTCTGAAGACACAGTGCAAACCACAGACCTTGCCCTTTCATCAAAGCGGTACTCATGGGGTGAGACATAAGCCAGCTGATCTATCATTCCTGAAAGAGAGCACAGGCATAGATGGTCTCAGATCTGACAGACAAGTGTTCCTCTTCTCCAGTTTCAGGAACACAATGAGTGCTTGCTCAGTGGGGACAGGAAGAGACAGGGAGGAGCTTATAACCACTCAGCTGGTGGGCAAGCACGCCTGAGAGCCGAACCTAGTCATAACTACCCAGGCCTGGCTTGTCTTAATTTCTCAGCCTACTGAAAAGGAGGTAACTTATTCTTTCCTCCTATGACGTGACACAAATGACATAGCATCTAGGAGACCTGCATTCATCAACTGGCATTAGCTGAGATGCCAAGTACCCTGAGACTTGATCGGGGGGGGGGGGGGGGGGCAGTGGGAGTGGACACAGCTCCTACACTCTCCAGCTCATACCTGTGTGCCCAGAAATAGCTTTGCAGATGAAGTCCTGTGGCCGCCCAGATTCCACACGGAACTCTAGCTCAGACCGGCAGAAATAGTACTGCCTCCATGTCTGCGTGCCCACGACCATTGGGAAGGCCTTGCAGGGGGCCCATCGCCTAAGACACAGCTGCCTAAAACACAGATACGCAAGCTTAGGCAGGATATAAGTCAGGGATTCTAACACCAGATCTAACTTTGAATTCTGGCCCCACCTCTTTCTGGCTTTGAAACCCTGGATAACCCACTGTTCCTAACTAGGCCTCAACTTCCCCCTCTGTCAAACAGGGGCAGTGCTGATAGTAAATAGTGGTGGCATAAGAACCATGTGTGCCTTTTATATGACAAGCTGCCCTTCATGGCAGCCCTATGGGGGAGGCGCTTACCACCATCCCACTCTTGGGGATCCAGACTAAAGGACTGGCATTCAAGTCAAATGACTCACTTGCCCTTTCACCTCTGTTGGTCCTTCCTGTATCGCCTTGCTATTGCCAAGGGTCAGATCGTCTCCTTAGATTCACCTGTTTATCATTATATGACACTTCTTTATACCCCTGATCCCAAAGTCTACTCTGTGATGTCATTTAGCTTTTTGTCAATAATGCCTGCATGAGTACGTCTTCTTCCAAAACCTTGTGTTCAGCATATTATGTCTTTTAATCCAAAGTCCAGCTCAAAGAAGAGTGCTTGCAGAGCATGCACGCTGCATTTGATCTCCAGATCTTATAACAAAAAAAAAAAAAAGAAAGAAAGAAAACTAAGTGTATTTCATGCAGACAGCATTAAGCTGAACCATTTTCTTTGCCAGTTCTGTGGCTCTTCACCTTTTCGTTAGGTTGTATAATCATATTTTTCATTATTTTAATGCTCTCTTGGATTAAGCTCTCCCAGATTTCATTACTGTCATCTTCTGTGTTAAGTACAGTCTAATGTACTGTTTCAGTTTCTTGGTCATTTCTTCATACAGTTTTCAGTAGTAAGACAAACATTTGCTCACACATGTCTGTTTGTGTCCTACCTCCTTTAGTATGTATGAGAGAGCAGTCTTATGTCCCAGGCCCATTCAGAGACTCTCTCTGCTGGTGTGAAGGTGCACACTTGCCATCTTAGAGCCTAGGACCCCGACCCAACCTGAGCTGGGAGGAAAGACCTTGTCTTACAAAAGGGAAAGAATGTGTAAGGATCCTAAGGTAAACATGTGTGGTATGTTGGCTTAGACTCCAGATGGAGAGAAGAGAGCAGGAGACAGGGGTGGTCATACTTCCTGCTTTTATACAGCAGGAGAAAAGGTTACAAAAAGCATTCCTACTTCCTTGACACTGTTTTTACATAGTTGCTTTTACCTTTCCTGGTATGTGTTTCCTCATGTGGATTCAAGCTACTGTCTGGAGTTCAACAGAGGAGCAGCCAATGGTGCTATGGGAGCTGAGTGCAAGAGCAGTGGAAGTCTGGCTGGAGAGGAGAGCAGCTTTCAGAGCTGGAGCTAACAGAATACACTGCTGCCACCCATCACTGGTCATTTCAGGAAGAGGAGAATGTGGCCGATGGGAAAGAGTCTGTTCAGTCCCACAGTGTGAACACCACCGTGACAAATTGTCCTTTATCCTAACTTACACATCTATTGTACTAGCTGATCTTGTGTGTCAACTTGACACAAGCTAGGATCATCATAGAGGAAGGAGTCTCCATTGAGGAAATGCCCCCATGAGATCCAGTTATAAGACATTTTCTCAATTAGTGGTCAATAGAGGAGGGTCCAGCTCATGCTGGGTGGTGCCATCCCTAGGCTGGTTGTCCTGGGTTCTATAAGAAGATAGGCCAAGCAAGCCATAGGAAGCAAGTTAGTAAGCAACACCCCTCCCCCCATGGCCTCTGCATCGGCTCCTGCCTCCAGGATTCTGCTCTGCTTGAGTTCCTGTCCTGGTTTCCCCTAATGATGAACTTGCTTTCTGGTCACACAGTGTTTCATCACAGCTACAGAAACCCTAACTAAGATACCCACTAAACACCCACGAGTCAAACTCAATGTGTAAGCTCGCTAGTGTGTGGCACATACGACTTCAGCGATCACATGTCTAGGGAAATGTGGTCTTTGAATCTCTGGTCTACTGGGAATAGCATGCTGACCAGCTCTGGACAAAACAGACTGCCAAATGATTCTGTTTGGCCTGCATAGGACTGACAACTATCAACATTGAAAAATCATGATGTTACATTAAAAAAGAGAAGAAACAAGAGAAAAATGCAGTTACAAAGATCAAGATATTGTAAGGAAATTAGGTGATGAGAAAGGAATTTTCTGCTAACTTCTCAAGAACAGTATTTCTCTCGGGGAAAGCTCTACCCTGGCTTATAAATGTGCACACTCCAAGGGCTACAGCAGCAACTGCACCAGGCAGTTCACACACTCAGGCTATTTCGTTGAGCCATATACTTGGCAAGACCTACCTTTACCTAAATTACCTACAGTTCCCTAAAAGCCAGTCTTCAAAGAGATGAAAGAATGGGTTCCAATTAAAGTTTGCTTCAAACTTTAGATTATTTTTCTAATCAATATTAGTTATAAAAGCTAGTGAAAACCAACAGTTCTATGATGCTGAAAACTGAATATGCTAAGATAGCCCTGAAATAATGAGAATTCTGGGGTGTCATAGTTACCCCAAATAAAAGCAAAGACTGCCTCCAGAATTTGAAGAAGCTTCATGTTTGAACAGCTGCTTTCCATTAAGGATAACTAAACTACAGCTCCTACCTGACCCTCAAGGCTCGCTGCCTGCCCAACATTAGCCAGAGGGGTCTCATCTGCTGCTCCTCCCAGCTTTATCTTAGTATAAAATAAAAGGATAACAGGCTCCAAAGAAGAAATAAAATAGAGGGACTTAGAAAATTCAATGTTTTAGCTATTTCTATTTTCAACTGTGATTTTTTTCACTTTAAACAATCTTACATTTTTATGCTGCTGTGTAGTTTAACAGTAATCTGAACCGGGCACTGTGGCATTTGCTTGCAATTCCAGCACTTGGGAGGGTGAGGCAGGAAGATCATAAGTTTAAGACTAGCCTGGGCTACAAAGCAAGTACAAGACCATCCTGGCTATAAAAAACGGACGTTTTGACTTTATTTATTTATTTGTTTGTTTAAATATGGAACGCTTCACCAATTTGTGTGTTATCCTTGCACAGGGACCATGCTAATATTCTCTGTATCGTTCCAATTTTAGTATATGCGTTGCCAAAGAGAGCATGATTTTATTTATTTTTTTTAAATTAATTTGATTACACTGACAGAAACCACAGGAAATGAATCCAGCCAGTTGAGTTTGGCAATCCTGTTGATACAAAGTCTTACATTATTAACCACAGAGGAGTTTGCTCATGGTAAGGACCAGGGATGGGAGACAATCTTTTCTTGGACCTCACTAGAGCAAAAGTGCTGAGAGCACCTGGGAGCCACTTCTGGTGAGCGCCTCTCCTTTGAAGGACACCCTTGGCTCTTCTTCACTCACCTCCACAGTTCCTTAGTCATTGAAACCTCATTCCAGACCTAGAATAAGGAGGGGAAAGACAGGATCCATCAGTCAATAACCACTTAGCACCCTGGCCTGCCAAATCCCATGGAGGGAACAAAGAACAAAGCCAGACTAGCATTCAACAGAGCTCAACCTGGAGCATTCAAAACAGACAATTAAAACCCACCAAATGGGCCAGTCAGAAGAAAAGACCTGAGCCTAGCATAACTGCCATCAGAGAGGCTTCAAACAGCGATTGATATGAGAAGATGCAGAGAGGCACAGCCAAACATTAGGTGGAGCTCGAGGAATCCTTCAGAAGGGGGGGAGGGGGGGAAGAAGGATTGGATGAGCCAGAGGAGTCAAGTACACCACAAGAACTGGCCAACAGAGTAAACTAAGTGGGGCTCATATGGGCTCACAGAGACAGATTAACAATCAAGGAGCCTATATGTGTTTGGCCCAGGTCCTCTGCATATGTTATGTGAATCTTGGTGGTCCTGTGGGACTCCTAACAGTGGAGTAGAGGCAGTCTCTGACCTTTTGCCTGCTTTGGGGATCTGTTTCCTCTTACCCAGTCTCCTTGCCAAGCTTGGTCTTACTTTAACTTGTTTAACTTGTTTAGTTGTTATCCCTGGGAGGCCTGCTCTTTTCTGAAGGGAAACTGAGGAGGAGTGGATATACGGGAGAAAGGAGGTAGGAGAGGAACTGGAGGAGAAGAGGGAGGAGAAACTGCAGTTGTAATACAATACAGGAAAGAAGAATAAATAAAAGGCAAACCAAACCACCAGCAAATGATGAATGAAAGGTTCAGTGGGGTTGAAGAGTCAGGGTCTAGGAACTTGGAGACACAAAGATTGGATCGCTTTTCTAAAGCGATGTAGGGAAACATAATGCATATGCAAATGAGTCATAAATATGAAAAGATAGTTGAGTAATTTGCCTCAGTGAGAGCAGGAGGTTCTGGTTGGAAAAGAAATAGGAAAGGACCCCACTGGGTGGCTTCTGCTCCCAAGCCTCCATGTAAAAATACCAATAAGCCACTTGAGAGTTTAGAATAGAGTCAGAGGTAGAGATCATTTACCTCACTGTGTGATTGTGGTAAGCCCACCAGGCAACAATAGGCCACTACTACTACAATTTTTGGGCCATTGTTGAAATAAGCTTTATCAAATACTGGCCAAGACATGCACACTGGCCAGGTCCATACCTGGTATTCCCAGGGTATGGCACTGGATTACATTAGACCAGGGATTATGAATGCACAACCCATGAGCTACGGACTTGTTGCCTTCATCCAATGAGGGCAAGCAGACATCCCTGATTTGCTTCCTGCACATGTACTTCCCACCTTTGTGTGATGAAGCACATCCCATGTAGCTGAGGCAACCAAATACAGAAGTGAACATATGTGGCTTGTTACCTTAATTGAACAACAGCCCCCAAGCATTCCAGAAAATTATGTGTCCTTGGGCATGTGGGGTTGCAAGAGAGAGGCACTTTTGGTTTATAGATCTCCTACCAACAGTAATTAAAACGTAAAATGTAAACAAAGATGTTAAATAGTCCCTGTAGACAGACTGTTCAGTCATGGCCTCCACTGTCTTTCCATGGTATGTCAGGAACAAGGTGTAGAATGATAAACTGTTACGATGTGAGGTAAGTTGTCCAACTCACAAAATTTTAGCAACTGATGCAAGGAAAAAAGATGCAGGCCCCAAGAAGTGTTAGAGCAAGAATAGTAGAGCAACAGGAAGTGGCTAGGGACACGGGTCAAACTACTACAGGATTAAAAACCCACAAAGGTAGACAGGAAGGTCCCTCAGCTAGTAAGAGTGTGTGGCCAACTCAAGACCCTAGGTGCATCCCCCAGAACTACAAAAGAAAAGAACAAAATTAGATGATGCCTTATCTACATATACATTCTTAGCCTAGGACCTCTAGCTTCACTGCCAGATGTCAACTCTGGGTCCTTTGATGAAGTCTGAAGTGAAAGAACTGAGTTAGCCAGAGCCAGGCTAACTCCATAGCAGGCTGCAAACTGGCTGTTTGGGAGACTAAACCTAAGTTTCTGTTTCCCAGAAATGAGAACTCAGATCAAATAACTTATGGTCAGCCAACCACAACAGTGGACAGCCAATCTGAGGACACCTTGTCATCTGTCCTGAAGTAAGAATAGGTAGTTAGAATGAGTAAGCAAGCCCCTGGGAAGTCTCCAGAGCCTAATGAATTGTAGAATCAGTCAGTCAGGACCCTAGACAGACAGACAGACAGACAGACAGACAAGACAGAGGCACATATACCATACACCTTCCTGAATTCCCCTGACAATAAAAGCTGAGCTTGGGAGTCCACCAGGAGACTCCATTCCCATATGGGGAGACCCCTGCATGCAGGAAATTCAGCTCAATAAAAAATAAAAGCTCTTTGCTTTTGCAAACTGACTGAGTCTCGGGTATCATTCTTGGGTGATTCTTGGACCCTAACAGAAGAGTAAGACATATATACTTGCAGTGTGATGGTTTTGGCAAAGTTGATAAGTTTGGAATGAATGGTATTGGTCTCTTTCTGTGAGTAAAAGTTTTAAAACTGAACAGGCTTGACACTGCAAATCTAAGTGCTGTGTTCAAGCAACTAAGTGTCTAACCTTTTGAACACTTTTGAATACTTAATGAAGAGACACTAAAACCCAAGGCTTGCACTGGGTACTTGGAAAACACATTAAGGGGGGGGGGGGATTTTAGCGTCTTTTTGGTTACAGTTCATTAGTTGAATCTGGAAGGAATAAACAAGTACCTTGTAACAGTGATTTAGTGGCCCTTGCATTGAGTCTTTGAGAGGAAGCAAACAGCGGGGAAGAGAGAACACCCAGCAGATGACCAGGCAGGAGCCTGGTCAAGAAGGCAGCGGGAAGGGTAGGGCGGTGCCTCCCAAGGCCACCGGCCAAGCCAATCCCTGGTGGAGATACCCCTTCGCCCCCGGGCCGGCGGAGCGCTGCGGTGCAGCGACCCCGCCTGGGACTTCACCTTGTTAACCTGTGCAGCACTGAGCAGGTCCCGGGCATCCAGGAAGGAGAAGACATGCTGCAGTTCGTGCGGACCAAGCTGCAGCACCATCCTGCTCGCCAAGCCCCAGCCACGCCACATCCACTTCCTCCTGGTTAGATAAGCCCGCCCACAAACGGAAATTGTGCAGTTACTTCCGCTCCTCCGCTCTCCTCCCTGGGCTAATCATCCCAGCCGCTGGCTTTTGACTTGATCCTGCTCTGACCTAGAGAACACTGAAGTTGGAATACCCTGATCTTGACCTTGTTTTTTTCTCTGCCTCTCCTCTTACAATCAGTCTTTGTCCTTGCCGGGTTCTGGCTTCAGCCTCCTCCCTGCTTATGATTCTGCATTGTATTTATTATCGATTATGCCAACACATATACATTTGGTCTTTTCCAGAAACGGGCTGTGCAGTAAGACAAAGAGTTGGAAGCATACATGTTCTCCTGTAATCCACTGCTTCCTCTACTATTTACTGCAATTTATAGCTGCTGTTAAAACCACGCACAAATAAATTTAACCTTAGAAGAGCAAAAGTCTTGACTACTGTGTGTCTGTAATGGATGCTTCTGTTCTCCTATGGGAGCAGAGGGACGAACTAGAGATGCTGAAATCCCTGACAGGGCAGCTACTAGTGCATACCTCCCCTCTTTGGCCATTACTGCCACTGGTGTGTAGGTGAAGACATTTTGCCCAGACAGGGCAGCACCTTCCCTAAGCAGGGTGAGGCCTGTGTGGTTCTGAAATGATTAAGGGAGCATCACCTTGTTTTGACTCTACTTCGTGTTTGCTTAGATAGCTCTCAGTCTGTCTTGGTCACACATTTGAGATTTCCATGGTCTTGAATTTGGTCCAAATATAATAGACATGCAAAGTCTGAAATAATCAGTATGCTTTGCCAGTAATGAACACGTCAAGGTGACTTGACCCTCATCTGACTTTGATGTAAGTTATGGTCTTTGTGAGTTTTGCCTTTAAAGAGTCTGCATGCTTGAGGTTAGACACCAGGAGACTTTTCAGAAGCATCTGGCTATCAATAAAAAGGGCTTAAAACCTTTAATTGGCTTAATCAGCATGGTTGCCAATAACTGTCTCATGTGGATCACTTCAGTGCACTGCAACCAAGATGTCTGAACATGGAAAGATCTCTGAATTCTCCAGGGACAGAAACGATTGCTTTGAGTTTATGCTAAGTAAAGCATAACATGAGGTGATCTAAGGCTGTGCAGGAGGGGTGGCCAAGAAGAGTGTGGAGCAGAGAGCTAAGCTGATGGTTGCCCTAGGCCAGGCACTTGGTCATCTTCCTAACAAACTCGACTCCCACTTTCACTGTGGAGCTCCTAGAGCTGGGATGACACACATGGCCTCCCCTCCCATGCCTGCACATGAACCAGCTGTAGAGGGATCTGGAATTGCATACCTAGAGTAAAGAGATGGACAAGATCTATAAATGTCAAATTACTACAGAGTTTTAGAGCCCAGGTCATAAGACCATTGAAGCACCTACATTCACTTTGTAACTAGTAAACTCCAGTGCATTTATCCCAGGGAAGCACTAAGATTCCAGAGTCTGTCATTAGCAGGACTGCTACTGCTTACATTAATAAAGTGAAAAGGGTCTGTTTTATGATAATGTTAAATGTCCTTTTCTTTTTCATGTGTTTGAACCATTGGTATCCCAATGGTTAGCACAGTTTTAGAAAGCTGGAAAACCCTTGAATGTGGAGCCATCTGGTAACATTGGGCTTCTAGGAGGCCTGGAAAACTGTCAATGCAGTGTTAATCAGCTGACTCACACCTTGCTGCCAGTGACACCAGCTAAGCCCAGCACCACACTGTACCTGCCCTCAGAAAGCCTAAGCTGAAATAAACTCTTCCTTCTCTGTGTCACATTTTGTCAGAGTGAGGTGAACAGCCATGAGAAAGTAACAGGAGAAAGAAGAAAGTCATGTGGGTTATAACTTGCCGTGTTTTGTCTATTTTTGGTGTGACCACATAAGGATCCATCATGAGTAGCTAGTGGTAGCTGCTCATATGCGACACTGGCTCTGGTTGGCTTTGTGCTTGTACTTCAGAGATGCGGTTGGTTGTGTGGAGTTGGACTTGGGTGTTGGTTTGATGAACGTGAGCTTTCCTGATTGATCAGTTGGACACTGTCACAGTGCATTTGCCAGCTCATTGATTTTGGATGTTGTGTTTTTGCTTTGTTTTCTTGTCTTTGAGACTCTAGTTCCTGGGCTGGCTTGAACCTATGTAGACCAGATTGGCCTGGAGCTCACTATGTAGAGCAGGCTGGCCTGGAGCTTACAGCTACTCACTTGTCCTGCTTCTAGAGTGATGGGATTAAATAAATGAACCACTGTGGAGGTCCAGGCAACATTAAAATGAATGGCCATATGCTCATCCTTCAGCCTGGAAGGAAAGCTGTGCTCTCCTGGGTCAGCCACTGCATTGCGTCATGTGGTCCAACCACAACTGTCAGGTGAGTCCCATGGGGGAAACAGAGGTAGAGACACTGAGCAGCTAGCTCAAGTGACCAGAGAGGGTTTGACTAAGCAGATGACTGCAGAGGCAGGCCTGTGGCCCTGTTCACTTTAGTGAAACCAGGGCACGAGGAGGGAGAAGAGGGCAGCTATTGCCCTGCATGGAGCAGGCCGGATGGACGAGAGCATAGGATGGTGGTTTCTGGGAAAGTGTTTTAGTCTCTGTCATGCATAGAGCTGCTTGCGTAGCCTTGTATGACCATCATGTCTGCACTGCCTGGGAGACTGGGCTGGTAGCTTTGAACTCCTACCTGAGGGAAGAGAGGACTACCAACAGGCCCAAACCCCAGCATACTCTCTTATGCCCTATCCACGTGTTCCTCACCTGACAGTTGGGAGTGAAGATGTCATTTGAGCTCCTACCTATCAGCCTCCACATGTATCCTAGGATAGCCCACTGAAGCCTAACCTCAGATGGGAACATGCTCTGGAACACCTAAGGGGAGGGGATAAACAGTTAGCTTCTCGAGGAAATACATGCTTTCCATGATGGCACCGTGGAGCCTATGAGTCAGCCCTTTTGGCTGTGATTCTCTGTGTGGCCTCTGACTAGGTTTTGATGTTCAGAATTCAACTCCAGAGATTCTCACAGGCCGTCTTTGTCATCAGTTCTATTGGTTCAGTTGGTTCATGTGATACATGGAGGAACTCATTCTCTCAATGTGCTTCCCTTGTCCCAGTGGACAGATGACAGTCAATTGAGGGATGGCAGTAGAGGGCCCAGGTCCAGGCATGTTGGTGGGAGCTGTTTGTTGCCACTTGTTCCTAGAGCCTGGAACCTAGAACAGCAGCAGAGCTACCCAGGCAACATTAATCACTTCAAATAATGACCCCCCAAGAAGCCCCTGCAGATAATGCACAGAGGTCACAAAGGAAGTCACAAAGGAAGGCCACAGACAGGGTTTATGCCTGTCTCTCTTTAGTCCCTGGAAACCAGCCAAACTGAACTTGCTCTGCTCTGCAGAGAAAGCTGATCTCAGTAAGTTCTGACCATTTATCTACTGCCTAGAATGTTTTCCTTCCCTCACTCTGGTGGTTTTTCTCTTCCTCATTCCCCCTGAAGGCAGGTTAGCCGCAACATCAAATGCTCAGGACAGAATCACTGATACCTGCTGTTTCTGGCTACTCAGATAATTTAGAAAACATGATAGTTGAACACCAAGAGCTCTCCTGTTGGTGAGTACAAAACCAAAATAAACACAGGAGACATAAAGGGAGATGTGTTATCTCAGGAAGGGAAAGCATGGGCATCATTCAGGAGGCAGTGTCCTCCTCCAAGGAAAGCATAAGGATCTTACTCAGGGAACTTATATATCTCAATAATGTGCAAACCATTCCTTAGCTAGATCAGTGAAGCTACCTGCAACCTACATTCTGTGTCTGCCCACAGCCTTCCTGAGCACGATCAGTTTAAGGTGATGGAGGGCCTGCTTGAAGTATTTAAATGATGGACAGAACACCTGTGGGCACACTCAGTGCTCAGCTTGCACTGTGATACTGAAGCTGAATAGGGAAGGGACATGTAAAAGGCTCACTGATGCAGGAGTCTGCCCAGACACTGTGAGCCACACTTTGTGGACTCAGACTGGGTTTTGAAGTTCAGATGTCAACCCCAGAGCATCCCATGGCCACCTTTTCTGTCATCAGTTCTGTTGCTTCAGTTGGAGTGAATATTGTGGCCCCAAGGCTGGTGTTGCCACATTCTTAACACCGAGCTTACAACTTTTTGAAGAATGAGCAGGGCTTGTCCTAGACTTCATATCCCCAAGCTACTGGCCTAAATCTGAAACTTGAAATACACTGTAGCCAAGATGTGGCAAGAAGAAAAATTTACTACAAAAGAATATGAAGGGACTCACTCCTATCCTGCACCCCCATCATACCTGGTCCCTTTTATCTGAACAGATATTGCAGGGATATGGGGCATGGCCCCAGAAGCCCCCCTTTCCCATTATGGCCTTGTTCTTACCATGCAAGAAACACTAATGCCAAGGAGTGATGCCCTGGCCAAGGTCACAGCCCTGCTGAAAAGTGGCCCTGCATGCTACTTCCTATGGATGGCTCCATGCTTGCAGAGGACAAAGGTGTCCAGGTGCTACTAAGTCTCCCCTTTTTCTCCAGATTCCTTCACATTGTTGCAGGACACTGTTCTTGTTTGTTCTGTCTGGAAGCTTCAAGTTTTCCTCCTGGTCCCTGGATGTTTGTGAACTAAATGAAAAGTCATATCAGTAGAAATGCTGTGCCATGGCTCTGGGTTCCTTGAAAATGAGGCTTACACTGTATCTGCCTATATAAATAAACCTTCCACTTACAGGCACAGGGTGAAAAGGCCACTTGACTTAGACTACAGATAGTAAAGTGTAGATGGGGAGTGTCCAGGTATTCTTTGGGTCTCCTCCAGTCATTTTTTGAGGCATGGTGTCCCCTCTCTCTGCTCACAGTTGGCAACACTTTTTCTCATAGTTACCTATCCTGCAGCGTCCAACATCCTCATGAGGAATGGTGACAGCTGGGCGGTGCAGCATGTCAGTCTTTCTAGAGAATTACTACAATGCAAAAATAGGTGCCAATTTCCTCAGCAGACCTACACTGATGGTATGTGTCAGTCACAGCCCGAGGTCCTAGTCATTCTATAGTGACAAAGATGCTGTTCTGCCCATGGGCTGAAGTCTAGTGGGTGGGAACACAGAACGTGAGTTTACTGCTTGACGACAGAGCTCACACATGCTGAGCATGAAAGAAGCCCTGGTCAGACTCTGGAACCTATCAGCACATGTGTGCACACCTGCTTGCATGTACATGCACACACAGGGAGAGACAAGGAAGAGCATGTGGGTAAATGCTATGACTTTGAAGGCAAGAGCAAGGGAGACACTTTAGAGAATAGAGCTGCTCAGCATCTGGAGGAGGTCCTGGATAGCATGACATGTCACCTCAATCTGGAGCAGGGTTGGTCTCAGCATAGACAACAAAGAGCAAGAGGTGGGCTCTGTGCTCATGTTCATAGTGTTCTCGGAGGCAAGAAAGTTCAAGGAACACAGAGAAAGAAATCCTCAGCTCAGAGCCCTCCCCCCACAAACACATTTGTGAAGTGTGCAGATGCAGTGCTGGGGCAGGGATGAGGAGCTGTCCTGAGGTGAGAGCCTGAGGAAGAGGGGCTGTGAATCCTCAGAGGGCTGGGTTGTCACCTTTTCTTTGGTGCTTGTGATAAAATGGAAGTCCTTGTTACTCTGTTTCTGAGATACACACACACACACACACACACACACAGCTAAATCTGATGTTTGTCTAAAGACACACTGCCCAAGCTGATCTTGAAATCCTATGCTCCGAAATCCTCCTGCTTTATCCTCCTGACTAGTAGGGACCACAGGTACATGCAACACTACACAGGCCCAGTGGGAAGACCTTACTTGAGCCACTGGGGCTGGTCTTTGTGCCTGGGGCTTGTGGGAAAGGGGTGGGGCATGCTCAATGGGACCTATCTGATCAACTCAGGCTTTGCTTCTGAGCCAGGGTGAGTTCTCATGTGTAGAAGGTAGTAGGGGCAAGATTTGTTTGCCAGGGCCAAGGCCCAGACAAATGTACACAAGCCTGGGGCTGGATGGTACAATCAAGTGAAGCCTCAAAACTAAAGAAGAATTGAGACATATCTGCCCCTCTCTCCCTGTACAAGTATCAGTTCAACCTAGAGAGAAGACCAGAATTTAAACCCTGAATGCTGAAGCTCTTGGAGAGGGAAGAAGGATAATGCTGTATACACAGGCATAGGCAGAACTGACTGGAGCACCTATAGCCCAGGAGAGGGTCCCATGTGTTGAAAATGAGATGATAGGAAATGAAAATGCTTCTGTACAAAAAGATGCTATCATTAGGGGATTCAGACCTCCTAGAGCATGGGGTAAGATCATCACTGTGGGTGTTAACTTCTATAATGCACAAAGAGTTGCAAATATTAAACTCTTAAGACAAGTGGTCAATAAATGACTAATGAACTGAACAGTTTTCAAAAAGAAACACAGCACAAGCATGTCCACTGGAAATGGTGGGTGTCATAGAGCTAGCATAATCGCTTGGAACAGTTCCAGCAAGGCTGAGCAGAAAGCTGCAAATGCTGTCGCTCTGTCTCTCACTTTGGGGTTTGGTCTCTGTGTGTGCCATTTCTGGGGACTTTCTGCATGACAATTCAGTTCATGTCTTTTCATGACACAAATTATGTCTGAGTCCCTTTAGGAAAATCCTAAAATTAAATTTATCTGGCCATGATTTGGAAGTCTTCCTTATGCCCTGGAGATCACTAAGAACATATAAACACACACCTAGATAAGCCATTACTCCAGGAACCTTCTTGGGCTTCTACCCTTGAGGAAATGCAAGCTCTATCAATGGTGCCAGGTAAACAGAGACAACTGACAAACTCTGACTGGACAGGAGAATAGGTGACAGATTCAAGGCTTCCCTTTACGATAGCTTACTCTTCTTCAAAACTAGTTTATAGATAGGGGGTCATGCAGGGTACACCTCTGGAGGACTAGAATTCAGTAAATTAGATTAACTAAAATGAATGCTTCCTACTTTATGTCTTAGATGATGAAACATATAGTAAAAGGGAGTTAGATTTCAGTATTTACAATCATAAAAAGACCAGTTCAGATATTTTTTGTTTGCCTGGAGTGTTTTCAAACTGAAACACTGCCAGCCTAAAATCAGGCTCTTGTAGCAGGTGAACTGTAACAAAACGGCATGCAAATTGACTACTTTCTGAGCTGCTGCCACCTTGGTGCTCTATGTCCCTGCTCCCACAAGGCACCAGCTAGCCACACAGGCCTGGGACCCAGGAAAAGCTCTTGTGGCTGACGCCTTTGGTGGCCAGCTTCGTGGACTCTACAGCTCTAAGCATGGCCCCTGCTTCAACTCTGCCACCCTCACAATTCTCAGCTCAGAGCAGACAACGCCCACTAACCTCATGGCACCGGGTAGAAAGAGGACTCTTAAAGCTTAAAGATTATTCAGTGGATTTATATATTTGGAAAGAAAATGCACAATGCACAAACTGCTCACACAATTATAATTGTTACCTAATATCTAACCTTTAATATGAATTGTTACTGGAGCCTGCTAGAGACCCCCACGTCTTCCTCCATGTTGGTAGCCTCTCCTTCTCAATTTCCTCTTCATTTCTCCTCCTTTTCCTTTCTCCTCCTCTCTCCTCACTCTGCCTACCTCTTCTACTGCCCAATCACTGAGCTCTACTGGAAATACAATGCAGCAGGTGAAAAAACTCAAAGCGGGATTCTCACTCAAGTCTCAGGACGGTGCCCACCCAAAAACTCACCAGAGATCAGCTTGCTGCAAACACATGAGGCAGTGTAATATCAGAGCTCTGGGCCAGCCCATATCTCTATATCTCACGTAGGAGATGGACTGACCCCGAGGCTCACAGGATAGGACTTTTTATATGCAAGGGGTGGAGGAAATGGGAGATTTTTATGTGGGTATGAGGTTTTACATCAGCAGACTGTACCAGTCAATGGGCAGAGGGCAGTTCTTGCAGGCAGAAAGCTTAGTATGTAGTTAAATTGTAGTTTCTGGGACCTTGAGAAGACCTCAAAGGGGGGAGGGGAGGGCTTGGAGGAACACCAGATGGCCCATTACTCATTTGGACATATCTCTGTTCTTCTAAGGATGTCCTTGTATACTTTTTATCTTTCATGGTCCAGCCAGGTCCTTGGAAGGCTTAACATGTCTTTGTCCTTTGTCTTATAACTCTATATTTTCTGTAACTAATTAACTGGGCCCAAACCTGCTGACAGGTTTAACTATTTAACAGGTTTAACCATTTTTAACTATTTAGGTTAGGGAAAAGGAATCACAGGGCCCTGCTATTTTATTAGTTTTTCGTGGGACCCATAAAATTTTCTTTCACAGGAAAGTATCCTGCTACATATCACCCTTCCTGTTAGAATAAAAAAAAAAACTTTTTTCAAAATATAAATGCAGCACAACTATTACCAATTTGCAGTAGTAAATTACAAGATAGACCTAACACTCAGTCCATCATTGTCAATAAAAGACCATTGTCAACTATCTTAACAAAAAAAGACTACAGTTCTGTATCTAGCTTATGTCCTGGCTTTAGAATGAATGCCATCTGAAATCACCCTCTCAAATCTATTATCTTAAAAAAAGAAAATAGCCTGGGTTGGCTATGAGACTATAAGTCTTCAACCCTGTCAGAAATCCAAGAACAAGTGAATTAACTAAAAATACAGGAAGCACAATGCATAGCTTCCAAAACTTAGCCAATTTATAGAAACCGCTGAACACCTGGACAGTCCCTTATATTTTCAACGGTTGGAGGCATCCAATCTTCAGGATCATCTGACAGACCTTTACCGCAGAATATTTAAGGGCTGATCACTCTGTCTATGCAGCTATAATCAGTCGACTATTCTGCAATTGTGTCCTTTTCTGGACAGTGTTTTGTCTGGAGATGAAAAGAGGCAATTCTTGCCTAGTGGCTGTCTCACCACAACTGGAGTAACTCCAAAGATGCTCAATTTCTTCTTAGAATCTAAGACAGGGAAGCTGTCAGGAGCAGACAGTTCTCTAGTCAAATGGTCTTAAATAAAGATATTTCTATAACATCAATTCTATAGATTTCTGAAGGTTTTGAAAACCAACTATCTATGTAAAGCAACCTGGACTGTTGTCTGTTAATTAATCTCAGCTATTTCTAATTAAAATCTAGAAAACACCCTAACAATAAACTCAGAGACATGAATTTGCTATAGGCCCTTAACTCACAGGCTACTCATCTCAGGTCAGTAAAAAAGGTTAAAGAAGGACTGTGTCTAAGCCTTGTACCCACAAAATTATGAACCAATAGAGGAAATTATCCCAATGAAATCCTTGAATTTGTATCAAAATAAATTTTGCACCATTTAAGAAATTATGAGTTCAGCTTAGTAACAATTATACAGATTTCTACCAATAGATTATGCCTATATAACCAATTCTAGTTATTCAGCCTTGTTCCAATAAAAAAAAAAACCATTACTAAAATCTCTAGAAAGACAACCTAATAATAACCACCCCAAGCCCCCAAGCCCAGGGAATTGGGATGCTGACTCTTCATTAACTTCTTAAACTGAATTTGGGTGTTGAGATAGTTGAAGAGGGGAAGG